>NC_040879.1:71009616-71067828 GCF_003676215.2 Rhopalosiphum maidis
AAGAACAATCATAGTATAATAATTACATTTATTACTTAATTTAACTGACATGTATTGTAAATGGAAAAATAATATTTTTTTTTTTTAGTAATATTTATTATTTTTATGAGGTCTCGTCTCCGTCTCCGTCTTACTTGAATAACTTAGTAAAATGTTATGTTTAAAAGAATTTACGTTATTCGGTTATTTTTGATATTAGTTTAAATCGAACCTTATTATTATATTTAACTATTTAAGGTTAATAACAAACAACATGTTTCTAAGTAAGTTTTGAACATTCAAAATGTATATATAATTATATATATATATATACGGTGAATCTTCCATAAAACGAACTTCCATTTTACGAAATGTTTTGTTTAACGAAATATTTTTAAGAACTATGATCTTCATTGTTAATGAGAATACATAATTCTATTTAACGAATTCCTCCATATTATATTTTTTTTAGTTGCTTATTCGACTTTGTTATATGGAAGTTTTACTGTATATATACAAGGTGTCGTACGGAGATCTGTCAAATGAAATAATGAAATCTCTTTGTTCTAATAAATATTTTATAAAACGTCTTTTAAATATAATTCATAGGAACTTGCGTTACATTTTTATTTTTATTTTCTTAATAACGAAAATAAAAAACTTAAAAACTGACTATAAAAATGTCCAAAATATTCAAAATAGTAAATTTGTAAATCTGATTTAAAAAAAAATTTAGATGGTAAAAAAATTTATTTAAGTCAAGTGACTGATTTTTTACAATTTTTTTTTTTTTTTTTTTTTTTCAAATAATTATGTTTCTAACATGAATTAGATCGTAATTTACCTAACGAGAATATTGATATTTGTAAAAAATCAGCCACTCGACTAAAATAAATGTTTTTACCATCTATATTTTTTTCAAAATTAGATTCACAAATTGACAATTTCGGAAAATTTTTTATCAATTTTATTTTTTTTTTATTTTCAGAATTAAAAATAAAAAAATAAAAAATGTAAGACAGGTGTCTATGTATTATATTTAAAAGTATTTATTTAAAAAATATTGATTAGAACAAAAGTTATTTAATTTATAAGATTTTCGTTGGATACCCAGGCCCGTATATACAACAACATCCTCTAATTTAATTTAGGTTTTCATAAATTTAAAGCAAAAAAAGACACAAAAAATACCTCTTGTAACAGTACAATATCCAATGGGAATCTTTTAATATTTTTTGCGGTAGTATCATAATCAATAAGATCCGGTAGTTTTTTTAGAATTTTAGAAGATAAATCTAAAACTTTGCCTTCTGTATTTCTTCAGCTACTGTTGATTGTCCTTGTAAAATCATGAGGGCATCGCAAATTATACGATTCTCTCCCATCAAAGAAGCCATTTCAGCATTACCATGTTGTCCAAATATTTCGGGGCTATCTACATTGGACGAATCAATATAATTTCTGTACATTTGTAAATTTCCATCTCTTGGGATAAAATAATTTGATAATGAAGATAATCTATATAAACCATAAAAATATTTATTTCTGCATTTTGAATAAACGATTAAAGTTTTAGTTATATTTTTAAAAGAACGTGTCGACTTCTTAAATGTTTTTAAGATCTAGACTTAAATATTTTGTGGTGTTACAAATATAATCTATTTTTAGAATATTTAAAAATAATCTTCAATAAATCAAATAAACTAAAAGATATCCAAAAATCTTAATTATATACCTACTTTAAATGTATTACCTATTTACATATTGGATAAATGTTTTTTTTTTTTTAACAAATATATAATAGACTGTATACAAATAAGTCATGTGTTAAGAATTGTCAAGCATGTATTCAACCATATTAAATTATTTATAGAAAATTATAGGTTTTAAAATAATTGAATAACAGTTTTCATAGTTAAAAGACTTTTGAATAAATTTAAATAATACAAATTTATGAAAAAAAAATAATATACATATTGCAACAGTTCTAATAATTGTTAAAGTTTATATATTATTAAATATATGACAGATAATTTTATAGAATTTTACCATAATTTCCTAGTGAGTTATTATAAGATTATAAGTTATGTGGAATGTATGTAATTTCAATGTAGCATATTAATCATCCGAAATAATTATAGAACAAAATTATTTACATTTAAGTAAAATATTTATAATAGTATACCAAGCATTGTTTTTAATAATTAATATTGATTACGTATTACATCGTTGTAAATAATGACTGTAGCTTTCAACTAATTAATAATTATGAGAATTTTTTTTTTTTTATAACAATAATAAAATTAAATGATAGGTATACAATACCTGTAATGGGGTGTTTTAATTGCATCTTCATTAAAATATTGTGCAATATAAGTGTCTAGAAGTCTTCTGTCCATGTTGTCAGTAACATGACCACCATAAAAATCCAGCAATTAAATATTTTAAAGCTTTCCAAGGAGTTTCTTCATATTCATCTAAATATATGGATAGTAAATTTTCTGATACCTAAAACAAAAAATTGAAAAATTATGTTTAGCTATATTCTACTACACTAATGTCATTTCTAAGTCAATATAATATTAAAAATTTACAAGTATTCTTAAAATATAATATAATATAATAATTTACTTCAAAATCGGAATCACTAAAACTGTAAATCACGTTCCATCCAAGATTTTGAAATTTTTTTCTTTCAATTAATATTGAATGAAAAAAGCAAAGTGAAAATATTAATTTTTTGTATTTTTCTTGTGAATTGCATTTTTCGAACTGTTGATCGGTTATATTCTGGTATATAAACGTTTCATATTTGCTTTTAATCCCTGATTATAATACCAATTTAATACGAAATTATTACTATTATTATTTTTGTTATTTTTAAATTGTTATTAATTACTTTTGGTGGTTCAGTTGTCATTTTTTATGCGCTTTGTAATAGCGCTATAGGAAAATCGGGATTAGGATTTGAACTTAGCCACAATCGGAAATCTGGGTGAGATTTACCATCTTGCATAACATCAACTATTTTATCTAATTGTGGCATCCATGACAAAGAAAGATGACAATTAGCAAGAAATACCCACATGCCCTTTTTTTGACCTTCTTCGATTAATCTATTGATATAAATAAAAATTATTTCAAATTAAGTTTTAATTTTAAGTTATATTACTGTGTTGCAACTAATGATTGGCCTTGACCCAGAGATAGAGATGCATAAGTTGTATTAAAATTTGAAGCCAAAGCAACTAATGTATTAGTTGGATCCACACCAGGAGATAACAAAAATATCAATGGTGTCTTACAACTAGAATCTTCTAGTGCACTTTAACATCCATAACTGGTGGTTCTATGAACTTAGAACCGAGCTTACTGACAATAAAATTTGATATCGCAAATGATAATCTGTCTAACCGCAAAGATCTTACGAATAACATTTTTTGAAATGAATTAGTGTTCTCATTCCAATTTCCTATTGGATACAAATTAGTTTTAACTGATATATCTAAGCTTAATTAATATTCACCAATAAGTTTTAATGATTCCGGATTCGAAGACATATACCATTGTTTCCATTCTCGAGAGAACTGCTCAAAAGATTTTTCTACTCCAAGAAACCCCGGTAATTTATTTAATTCGGAAATATTATCCCAATTGGACGACGACAGCCAAGCTTTAAAATAAAATAAAAATGTATTTTTCATTTTTAAGATTGAATAATTATAGACATACATGAACAAGGATTTTCTGACTGTTCTACTTTATTAACTACTATACCACCCTTTAAAAGAAATTCCATTTCATATGCAGGTATTAAGTCATCTGCCATTAATAAACTTATGATTATTTGAAATGAAAATAATAATTTGTGAACTTCAAATAGCCCTCGACAAGTATTTTTATATACTGCATATGTATGGTAAGAATTCAAATGATTTAATCTTTCAAAGAGTACTTCATTTTTTTCACTTTTTCTTATTGAATTCTCAAATAAATCCATATATGCATCTAATGAAAATTGATACATAGGATCGATTTGATTAAGTTCATTAAGAACAAAAAATAAAATGGATGCTCGTTTAGCACAAGTTCTATAACCCTGCAAAATAATCATTTACTGAAATACATTTTTAAGTCAATATACTTTTAAATAATATTATATTAATTTATATATTATGATTTATTTTATTTATATTTAGTTAAAAATGTTTTTTTTTTTAATCAATAAATATTTAGTCATACCTCTCGAGCAACATCAATATCAATCTGAGTTGAAAAAGAGGTTTGAAGTTGTTCATTAACACTTGCTGATGTAATTTTTGATGAATCTAATGTTTGGAAAAGTTCATCATTTTCTAACAGCGATCCTTCAATCTCATTGAGAAGTCTAAGAAGTTCATCTTCCAGTTCAACCAGTGTTTTTTTACCTTTATCAATGTTAATTATTAGATTATCTTTAAGTATTTTTAATTCTGGTTTTTCCATTGTGATCACAACGTCCAAAAGTTGGTCTTCAAGGCCTTCTTCTTTAATTGCGAAATTAACTACTGTTGTTCGTGTAAAAATTTCAGGAGGATAATACGGATTTCTCAATTTTGTTGTAATAAAAAATCTAAAATTATCATTATATGGTAACATATTATCACCCATTTTAATATAAAGTTGATTTTCTAAAAGAAAATGAATGATTACTGAATTTATTTTATTCTTAAAATATATCAAACAATGGACTTTGATTTATTTACCTTTTCTATAATCGATTTTGATAAAACTGGCATCACCGAGGGATCGAGATGTTTCAGAAGATATTTGTAACAATATGGATTTCCATTTTGTAGTGCCATTTCCAAAATATTCATGTAGTTGGGTAAACAAAAATCAATAGTTTTCAAATCGTTTTCAGCTTCCATGTGTTTTATCCATTTCAAAGCTTGACATTGTGGATCTATAATCAATGGCCATCTCGAGCTACGACTTATAATAATTCCATTTTCTGTGCTTAAGTCATCGTTGGGTAAACCATGAATATTCCAGTTTCTTATAGTAGCCGGATCAGATAGAAAATCTTTTATTGTCATATGTTGGATTATTTGGAATTTTCATATCTTTCACTGAATTTGTCCATAGTTTGAAAAGTATATCTCTATACTTAAATAAAAATGGACCCATATACGAAACAAATGCTATACTCAGTAGACAGTCACCCGGTAAATAATCAAAATTTATATCTAATGTTTTACAGTTTCTGTCCATCGTATTTTTTCGTCATATAGTCCTTCAATTAATGAAGCTGCTCTATCAAGATTTCTTTTCAAAGTATCTGCCTATAAATTAACATTTTTTATTAATTAATATACAAATTTTAATTAATTAAATTTACCTTTTTAACCAATTGTTCTTTTTCTTCCATTTTTTTGTCAAAATCGGTTTTTAATTTCAATAACAGTATTTGTATGTCAGATAATTTCTGTTGTGCAGTAAGTAATTCAGTTTCCTTTTGCTTAAGATCAGACAATGCTGCATCGGCGGATTCTTTTTTGGGAGCTACAATTCTAATATATAAGAAATATTTTTATATTGTATTTATATATTACATACATATATATAATATATATGTATACTCGTAATATGTCGTACTTGTAAATGATAGCATATTTTTCTATTGCGATGACCCACTGAGCAAGTGATTTAGCAGCTATTGATTGAGCTCCTACTTTATCCGGTTCAAACTCTGGATTTGCTGTATATGTGTTTATTTTCTTAATACTTTCGGTAACACGTGATCTTTATCAAAATCTCTTAACTAAACGTATTATTTAATACAACTTAAATGTATTTAACTTATTTTATTTAAAAACTAACCTGGGTTAGAAATTTGGATCTCCTAATTGTCTTTTGGCTTCAGTCCAACTAGGTTCAGATTGTTTTAATATCATTACAGCCTCTAAAACTAATTTCACTCTATGTGGTGGTTTTGAAAAAGATTTTACTTCAGCAAGATCTTTTTTATTGAGTGCATTTAAAGCCTAGATAATAGGTATATATTTATACTGCCTATTCTTATATTTACCAATTGTAATAAATCAATGTTATTTATTATATAATTATTCACTTCCATAGCTTCTTCTAGCGCAGGTAAAGCCTTTTCTAAATCATCATTGCCAATTTATACAATTCTTGGCACACAATCTCTTCTTCTTTGATTTTAATACTTTTTTCGTCAACTTCAGTTTTTTGTTGGTCAGCTATTGATGTTTGTTTTAAAATAACTGATAGAAATTCATCACACTCCATGGTATATGCTCTGAACAATTTTTGTAGCTTTTTCTAAATCTACTGTCATTCCAGCTACTTTTTCACTGGTATCGTCTATTTTAAACAAACCATTTCTTAATTTATTTGCTTTATTCGCAACCTCTATTCGTTTCTTATGTAATGTTCTGTTTAAAATAACTTAATCAATTAATGTATACAATATATATTATCTATTTGAGGTACTCTTTATATCCAGTTACTAGTTCTAAGTAATTTGTAGGTGTAACGTAATTGTATCGCTTTAATTCTGAAATCATCATCTTAGAATATTCTCCTACAGAGTGGTGAATAATAGCGAATATATTTGCAATACATAGTTTCAATTCCGACTATAATATAGAAATACAATAGAAATAAATCGTAAAAATAATATTAATTTGTGTGAATATTACCTCTGATAAAGATATTGAATCAACATGGAATACCTAAAAATAAATTTAATATACAATTAATCTTACAACTGTAAAAATAAGTTTTTATAAGCACGTCTTTTGTATATCTGGGAGTTTTTAATTGTTATCTTAGTTAGATTTACTAATTTAAGTTGGATATAGTAAGAATACTTAGTTGCTTACATTAATAATGAATTATCATAGTATCAACAATAATTATTTTAAAAAAATAATGAAAAGAATGGTGAATAAAAAGTATAACTATAGTATCCTACATGGCTATTATCTACATTTTGATTTTAAATACTAGAGCAATAAAAAAAAATGATTATTAACACAATAAATAACTTTATTTAGTCTATGATTGGATAAAAAATAATTAAAAAAATTAATGATTGAAATAATTTTTAAGACTTCTAATAGATACTATGGGACATTACATTACCATATAGGTATATGATTATTTTTTCATTAAATTATAACATTCTAATAAATTGTATATTAAATTGTAACGAAACGGAGAATTTATGTGTGTAGAGTTTCTTTAAAAAATACTAGTAATATGTTTACTTTTTATTTCTGAAAACATATTAACTACTTTTAAGCTATCAATAGTAATTAATTTTTTTTTAGCATTTTTGTGATTATTAATCAACGATATCGTGGCTTGATAATGTAGTTCAAGCCATTCGTGGTATTATAATATTTATATGTACATATATAATTTACAAATGTGAAAAATGTGTATATATATAATGTATTTCAAGTTTTACCGTACCTTATATGATAATTATTTTTAGATTAAAAACAAAGTTTTTGAACATTGAATTAAAATGTAAACCATGCCATTGCAGTGATCTATTTTAGGATGAGTTGTATTTGAAACCTACTATGTAGTAGAAGTGAGTTCCACAGTATTTTTTTCCGAAATTAAAAATTTTGTTAGAGGAAATAGTTATGCTAGTATTTTTTCACGAGAAAATATTGTCTGTTCGTAATCCATTATACTTATAATCAATTATATATATTTTTATTCTTACTCTTGGTGCACCAGTTATAGTAGCCAACACTTCTACAGTACTAAGAGAGTTAAATGCCACTTCAAGTAAAGCTTCCTTAGGCCAATCCAAAAACCAATCAATTGTAGTACAGTTTACCAATGAAGGATACTGACGTAACCGTGTTCTAATTTTTACAATTAAAAAACAAAACAAAAATCAGTAAAATAATTTATTTTATAAAGCTATTTATAAATATTTGAAATATCAATAAAAATATTTTTAATTTTTCTAGAAAATCTAAAAGAACCTATTTATTTTTTATATCTGTAGTAAATCGATTATATGGTTCTAAATAACTCTTTGTGATTTGATATTAAAAATTTATTTGATCACGTATTTGTACGATAATGTATAAATAGATATTGTAGAAGTAAGAAAATGTATACACTATATGATATAATCAAAACATACATTGAATATTATTTAAATACTTTTTATTTAGAAAATATACGAAATTATGTTTAAATAGTGAATTACAAAAAATGTTTACATTTTCTTTACTACAAAAATTGACATGTCTGTAACGATAATAAAAGATATTGTCTATCGATTTTTTTATTTACTCAAATTACTTAAAAATTTAGTAAGTAAATAATTATAAGTGTTACAAACCCAGTATACCCATACACTGGGTATGTAATCATCGAAAATTTCTATAATGTATCATATTATTTACGTCGAATATGGTATAGTATTATCACTATAATCTATAGTATAGTATATATTATACCTTATGTATTATAATCGTCTTTGTTTTTACCTCATCTAATTTTTAGAATCTATTGTCACTATTTCATCACAAATATTAATAATTTGACGATGAGTCAAAAACTAAAAATGGATCCCAGCAAATCATATAATTTATGTCGTGTTTGAAAAATAATATTTTAGATAAAGTAACCACATTCAGTCCTCTATATTTTTACTCACCTATAGAAAGAGTTTACGTTTTCCATTTACAACAATAAATGATAAAAATGTACTGTTCACCCATTCGTGTTTAAAACTTGATTTTTTCTTTTCTTTTTTTTTAATAACTAATTGATTAAATTAAACATACCTAAATTTAATTCCAATCGGACTAAGACATAGAACAACGTGAAGATTACTTCTTACGCGATCTAGGAAAAATGAATAAATATCATCTGTTGTTTCTGGAACACCTTCTCTTTTAGCAGCATTCGATAATTGTTCTTTAATCTAAAGAAAGTAAAAATAAACTCACAATGTATTTCAACTTGAATTAAGTATCCTAACCTCATCAAACTCTTCTTCTTTGTACAGTTGTGGTACTTCACCAGTGCTTAATATGTTATTTATGATCTCCAAAAACATTTCATTTACAATTTGTGTGTCATTAAATAAAAACGATGTCGGTTGATCTCTCACTCCCGTTTGATAATACAAGCGTTTTAAGTCTTCTCTGAAATCTCCTATCGCATACGATTTATTCAATTCAATTGTAAACATTTTGTAATCACATAACCAGTTCGCGACTTTTGCAAGTGAGGATCGCCCGGATCCACCTATTAGAAAAATAATTCAATTTTCATAATATTATTAAAGCAGAAAAATAAAAAAAAGTAACAATTTACCAATGCCGACTAGCATTATATAGCCCCTTGGTTGGGATATAACTCTGACGATACGACATATATGGTCAATCGCGTCCCTAAATAGTACGAGGTTCATTGGTATAACTCCAAAGCTTAAATTGTAATTGTTTAAACTTTCGTTAATAAATTCACGTAGGTATTTTTCATCTGTAACTTCCATGTATCGTGAATTCTTGTTCAGAAAATCACAGAATATTAGACCTTGTTCTGATGAGCATAGACTTCGATAAGTCATGTCATATTGTTTTCCCAGTTGAACATTAATTTGATCCATGAACCATTCTCGATCGCTGTAACGTAGTTATCAGAATTAATACAATTATTAAATGTTTGCATATTATCACAGGAATCTTGAATAATTTACTTCTCGTCGATTAATTTGTCATTAAATACGCGAAACACTTCATTACACCAAAGCCGCAACATCGCATTGTCAGTTGTCTGACTATCGGTATTACTGCGCAACAGTCCTTGAAATACCTAAAAATTAAATAAACTATTAAGAGACAGAATTATACACGTAACAATGTGTCAAAAAAATCTTCAGCATATTTTTAAATAAACTTAATAAATATAGAATTTGTATGTTATATTAAAAGATGAATGACGCACTTTAGATATATCTCTCAAATTGAATAAATAGTGCATTTTTGCTGGCGTTGGCAGCAAATTAGCTACTACACTTTTGTAAAGATTTAATGTCATGTTGGTTAATCCATTTCCTAAAACGAGGAAAAAAAATTGTCAACATAATCATGATATCAACACAGAGTAACATATTTTAATATCCAAACTTTACTTAGGTTGCGTATGTGTTCTACAAATGATTTTAAATGTTGGCTTAACATTGACATGTAAATGTTTGATATTTGCGCTTCTTCGGGAAACGTTAAGTTTATCACACTAAAGGAACTCAACAGTCTATTACTAATGGTGCTCCTGCCGCTTCCAGGTGGTCCCATTGCACCAATCAGGAGCATATTCTTCACATACTTCAATAATCGACTATGTCGATCAAACCAATACTCGTAGTCTATCCATTGTCGAATCAATTCTAGTGGTGCTTGAGCTCCATAAATTTCTTTTTCAGGCATGTTCATGTCATCCAAAAATGTCACCAACGTCTTATCTGAATATCAAAGTAGTTAATAAAAAAAAATAATTAAACAAAGACGTGCCAAGAGAATAGAGATTGTATATAATTTTTAAGATGCAGATCTTATGTATAATATTATCATTGAAAATGTTGTATTAAGTACTTGATAGAGGAACGTATGTATCCTTTGTACGTTTTTCCAATCGTCCTTCAATGTTTTCCTGAATATTATGCACTGTAGTTTGTGCTGACATGTTAATTGTTAAATTTAAAAATTTATTTTTATCCAAAACATCTAGTGCTTTTTTAACAGTCAATGTCTTTCCGGTGCCAACTGGGCCAACTAATAATACAGGTCGCTTTTACTTAAAAAGCTTCTACAAGATAATTGTAACGAACGGTGTCAATCGTAGGAACGATAATTTTGAAAAAAGGTAATCTGAAAATAAAATTATTGAGCGGATGCATACAAAAATGATGCAATGTGTACTCTGTATTGTATATCCAAGAACTATCACGTAAAAAATTATCCCAGTGATAAAATTGAGCAGATTTCGTATCGACGTAATAGTGATAAACTGTATCGCTTACTGGAAATACTACTTCTTTCTCTCTAAAAAAAGTGTCAATTTTTTTACGACCATCTTCATTAACTACTGCACAAATTGACCAAACCACACTGTAAAGTTATTTTTCAGATGTATTTTATATTTTTAATTATTTGTATTAGTTGTTACCAAAACAGAAACCATAATTTAATAAGATGTTCGTAATCATCTGGTTCTAATCCAGTTGGCGTATTAATAGCTAAATCATTAGATGTAAAACATTCAAGTAATGTACATAATGTAACAATAGAACTCAATTCGGGTAAAGGAACAGTTTCAACGCAGTTTAACCGCTTAAATTCAAGCACAGCAGTTACATATTTATTAAAATTTTTTTCTATCTAAAAATATTAATTTTGTATTTAATTATTATGTATATTTAAAACAATGATTCATTAGGTACTCACAATAGTCTTGTATGGTTGATATTGAAATTTTGTTAACCATGATTTACAATACAAATTCCAGCCAAAATCTTATAGTCATTGTACACTATTCCACATCTAGAAACAGTAGCTGGAGATGCAGCAGCTAAGTCTTCTACTTCAAAAAGAAGGGTAACCTAATTTGAATAGTCAGTATCAAATGTTTCCCAGTATATTTATACAATGTTTGTCGTTTAAATGTATTACAATTGCTTTACCTGTTCAGGCATTGTAATTCGTTCGCTATTAATAAGCGTCAATACTTTATTGTCGTCCATCACCGAATTCATATTTTCTATCCAAAGGGCATCAACTGGGCCATCGAATAGTATCCATTTTTGTTCAAGACTATTATCTGTGATTTTGATAATATATATATATATATATATATATATATTACATCAATTAAATAAATAAAGTAAAATAATTTAAAAAAACACGTTATTTTAAGTATTAAATATAATTTGTTATAAACAATTGAGTTGTTATGATTTCATGATTTGTATATTTAAAAATATTAATAACCTGAACAAACTGTACGCATCAAAGATGATAATACACCATCCATCCAATCTTGAGAAGAATTATATTCTCCATATAGTTCACCAAGGGTGAGTGCTTTAGGATTCAAAGGATATTCCTATTAAATAATTTAGACAATATACAACATACACATAAATATATACAAATATGAAATATAAATACTGTAAAATGACTAAAAATTGTACTTTAAAAATTCTAAATCATTTTTAATTCAATAATTTATTTTGGTGTTTCAGCATGATAAGTGATCACATTGTAATTTATAATTATGTTATTACTATTATTGTATTTCTTTGCTTTGCATGATATAATAAAAACCTCAGATGGTAACCAGTACCCATTACCACCTCCGCGCACAAAAGACGATCATGGAGGTACTCTTATATGAAACAAAGTATATTGAGTACAGTAACTCAAACTATATTTATTTATAACATGTTTTACTCCCTTTTTATTTAAAATAAAAACTTTAGACTTACAGTAACTGATACAAATGATTCAATTTTCTCTGTTTTTAATAATTCCATTGCCTCTTTTAAAGTTTTCCATGTAGCAGTTTTTGCCGCTCCAGTGGGTCCCAATATCATGACAGAATGCCTAGAAACTTTGGTTTCATACAACTGAATGATTTTTGCAATAGCAGCTTCTGATGGTTGATGATTTTTTTTTGCCATACATTGCTTTATTGCACGGATAAGTTGATCGTTTTTAATTTCTGGTAGAGTGATACTGGGAAATAAATCTTTTGCAATGCCCAAAAATATTGGAAGATCATCTACTGTAAGTTTTGCTAAATTCATGTTATGCATTGCCAATAATAGAACCTAATTACATATTTTAATATTAAAATTAGTGACAAATCAATTTATTTATTTTTCAAATATTCATTGTTTAATACGTAAAAGTAGTTTATACCTCGTCATCTATCATACTCGGATTTGTCGTCTACACTGTCCGGCATATCTTATTAACGAAACTAGGCCTCTAAGTCCAAATTCGTAATGATCTTGTTTGCTAAGTTTTTGTTTACACAACACGAATAAAATGTAAACTTTGTTGGCTAAGACTCTGGTTTCTCTAAAACCTTCTCCAAATAACATGATCTCAGCAATGAGTTTGCTGTCAGGAACCATCATGGATATGGCACGGAACATTGACTTTAAATTATCAGGTAATTCTGTCCTACCGGCGTATCCAGGATTCATTGTTATAAAAATACCACACGTACGTATGAGTCTGATAGGTGTGCCTTCGAATACGAATTTATGTTTTTGAGAGGCGAGGGCAGAATATATAGACAATATTTGTTGTGCTACGACTGACAACACTTCGATATTTATACGATTAAATTCATCAAAACAACCCCAAGCACCTTGTTGTGCAAGTCCTTTTAGTAACAAGATTAAGATATAGAATAAAAATTAAGATAAATGGTAGAATAAAAGTAACATAGTACAAAATGTGGTGTATATTTACCGGAAAACATACGTCCCATGCTCTTATAATCCAAGCCATCTGAGCAATTTATGACAATGACATAATATGCTAAATTTTTCCCTAAATCTTTTACAGTTTCAGTTTTTCCTGTACCTGCAGGTCCTTTTGGGCTACCGCCACGAAACAAATTTAGTGCAGTAGTCATTGTTATATAACATCTATCTGTCAATGGCGTGATGACTAATCTCCCAGAATTACCTAAGTACTCATAGCCATATTGTTGTTCAGTATTTGTTTGTCGGATGGTTAGTTCGCTTTCTTTTTATTCCAATAAAATCGTAATTGTGACATCCATTCAAAGTCGGTCACGTCAATACACTCTGTATACGGTTAATCACAAGAAGAAGAAAGGTTCTTGATTATTATTAATCAAACAGATTAAGATTAGATTTGTATAATTAATATTTCACTTACTAGAATTATACATATGATCGACTACATCTCTAGCATGTATTTCGATAGTGACCAATGAAACAATTTTTAAACGATCTATTTTTGCAAGATCTCCACGAATAGCATCCGAAAATCTTAATAACATTTTTTTCTGTTTTTTCCTGAGTTGTTTTAACGGTTTACTGACTCCAGCATGTTTGGATTGTAATAACGCTACTGTACATTGGGCTGTCCAGTGGATCTTAAAAATCATTATGATGCAATAAACTAAAAATTAAAAAAAAAAAAAAACACACTTGAGATGCTGTAATACACAATTGTCCTGGCCAGTTTAATATCCATTGATCACGAGTCTTAAGGTTTTTCTTCAATGCCTCTAGTACAAATTTCAACTTATTTTTAAGTGTATTTCGCATTACTGATTCTATAATTAAACATGCAATTTTAATTGCGAGAGAATTTAAAGAAATTTACGAAATTTACCAACAGTACTAAGCCAATATTCTACAGGTCCAGAACACTCAACATTAGAAATGAAAGGTATGTATTCTCCGTCAGCCGAATACATTCCTATGGCGTATTTTTCATTATCCTTTAATTTAAATTTTTAATAATACGTCATATTGTATGAAAATATTAAGTATTGTTATTATGTTACTTACTGTGAGTTTTAATTTGTTAATATTGTCGAAACATTTTTTAAAATGTGGTTGCAGACGCTTTGGATTATTTGAATGTACTAGTATATCTAATAAGTCATCGTTGGATATAAAATAAAACCGGGGAAAGATGTTTCGCTTTGTCTCCATGTATAACTCTAGTGCTCTCTGGGTTTCTTCTAACCGCGCACTCATGGCATTCAATTTTTTTAATAGAGCTAAGTATAAATTTAATTTAGAACAATAAAGATTAATAAATTCTAATATATATTGTAGAAACACGATATATACGTTTTGAACGGGTTGCCTTAAACAGATTACTGTCTGTAAACATTTTATATGTTATCTGTTTCCACTCTTGTGTTAATAAATCAAAGTCGTTTGCTTCTTTTGGAATTTGTTTGCGAATATCATCTCCTTTAAATATGTTCTAAGATGGTAAAAGAAATTAAAGAAATAAATACATAAGTTATTAACAATTTGTATATACCATTGCATATAAAAATTGTTTTTGAACAGAAAGTGTTATTTCTAAAACTTCTGTGACGAGGGAAATTCCTTTTGACCAATAGTCGGCCTCCTTGAAGAATATGGAAATATATCTAAACAAAAATATTTGTAAATAAAAATTAAAAAGGATTAAATAATGATTATTTTACTTTGATCCTTTCATAGAATATAGTTGCACTAGATGTTCTTCTAACATTTGTAATGTTTCATCGGATACTGAAATACGATATATGTCTTCATCACTAGAATAACTTATGTTTAAATCCATGTAAGTCCATGTATCTGCTATTGATTTTATTGACTAAGTAGAAATATAAATAATTGCGTAGGTTAAATATATATTTAATTAATACATATTGGAAGACTTTTACGTTTTCTATATTTAGTTCCATTGTTGCTTTACTTGAAATTTCACTTATTTGATTTCCGTATTTTTGCATTTGCATTTGCATTATTAATTCCAAAGTAAAACTGGGATCAGTTTCATTGAAATATCTTTGGAATGTCATTCAATTTTAAATTTGGAGATTTTTTATTATATAATAATAGGTACTATAATAATCACTAACTTAGTCATCGCTTCTCGTACTTCATCCCAGTGGCGGTTGCGCATTGCTGGATTTTTCAAATCATTAATTAGTGGTAGAACACGCCTAAAAGCGTCTATAATATCGCGTTTGATTTCTATTATTTTCCAACTTTGATCTTTTTGCAATCTCAATGCAGAAGTTAACACTTTGTAAATAGTTTGTACGGATACTTCTATTTTAGATACTTTAATTGCCCAAAAATTGGCAGATTTATATTTTTTCCAAGTATTATCCCAACTTCGAGCAATTTTAAAAGTTTCATGTAAGAAAACCATTTCCTAAGAGAATTACATACAATGTGTTATAATATTTTTTGATATTATAATGAATCTTAAACCATTATGAAATGTAATTACTAATTTAATAGTTTTTAACTCATTGTTTTCTTAACATTCAATTAAGTTAATATATTGAAACATTTGTTAATCAATTTAAAATCATTATTTTATAAATAATAAATTAACTAATTTAAAATCAATTTTAGTGAGTTATGTAATATTAAAATGATTTAATTCACTTTTTTCATATTAAGTCGTGGTGGCTTCACATATTTCAAATTAAATATTGCAAGATTATATTTTAATTGTTTTTCTTCCCTTTTTATTTTTTGATATTTTCCCCGCAGTATTGACAAGCGAACTAAAGCCGCTGTAATATAATGTAAAATTACAAAAAATTAGCTTTGATGTATGAAAGGTGTTGCGTGTATATCGTAAATTGAGTAGTCAACTGTAATTTGAAATCAATGATAATTCATTGAATATGATTAAAAACGATTCTAAGTGGAGACGGTGTATCAGTCTTTAGTTTCTATGTCTACAAAATAATTTAGGATTTTGACGAATTTTGTCAACTTGAAATCCAAATGATCATAAAAAAGTTGTAAAATTTTTTAATAGCTGTGATATAAAATTTTGAAGAATCTTGTATTATATTCGCATACACCTTTACTCAGAAATAATTTTTTTAGTATACATAATATGTTTTTCACAACTATAAGCACTTTTAAATTTCTACTTCTAACATAATATTAATAATTTATAGTATTATCTTAATATTAAGTGTTTCCAAATAAAAAATATATTCAATTTTTTACCTGTAAGCTCCCTTTAAGTTAAATATTTAAGTATTTGTTCTACTTAAAACAGTGGTTACTAAAAAAATAAATTAAAAAATAATAATAATTTAATAGCTGTAAAACTGATATAATCTTATCACTGTTGCACTTAGAATCTCAAATAAACTATGGCATTTATTAATGTATTTTTAAACGTATTAAAAATTGTATTCTTTTCTTTGGTACTTATCGAATATAGTTTTATATATTTTATAATTATTATTAATTTAATGAAGTATGATTGAATACATTGTATACAATTTAAGTTTAATTTATTTATCAAAATTAATAATATGATAAAAACTAATTTCGATAAGAGTGTATTAAACGAACCTCTTGAAGTCAATTCTACATTTTTGGATTCGGTTTCTTTAAATTCTTCCCAAATTGTATTAAAATCTTCAACATTTTCCTTGAAAATTTCTTGATCGCGTAATACCATGTCGTGGAATGCTTCTTGTTTCTCTTTTAACATCACTTCCGCTTCATTCAATAAGATCGTATAATTATTCCACGAATTATGTAAATTATTATACAAGCTTCGTAATATATCTGACATTTCTATTTCATGTTTGTCTATAAAGGGTAAATATAACTATGACGTTCCTTCATAAAATTAAAATAATTTTAGATCTAATCGAAAACACACCTATAATAAGCACGTTTTTAGTGATTAAATTTATATCTTCTTTTTTGGCAATACATTCTAAATCTACTTTTTTTTATATTCAATAAATTCCACCATTTCGTCCAGGTTAACTGGTGGTAACAGCACACTA
Organism: Rhopalosiphum maidis; assembly: GCF_003676215.2. Classification (NCBI taxonomy): domain Eukaryota; kingdom Metazoa; phylum Arthropoda; class Insecta; order Hemiptera; family Aphididae; genus Rhopalosiphum; species Rhopalosiphum maidis. The sequence continues at coordinate 71,027,197 of NC_040879.1, forward strand.
TTAAATTTAAAGCAAATAACTCATATTACTCTATTTTAATTATATGTAGTAACGTTTCAAACCTACCGTTCACCGTTCATTTTAATATAGTCATAAAATCCTTCGATAAGGGTGGTCGTTTCGCCTAAAAGTAATATTGAATAATTTGAAATCCAATCTTGACAGTGTCTTATAATTTGCTTCATCATATCGCTGATCTTAACAATACTACAAGATACTGCCGTTTCGGTCTCCATCTCGTTTAATTTGCTTATATAACTGAGGTACCTGCAAATATATTTAATAACAATTTATTATTATATGATATTTATAAAATGTATGTTTGATTTGTCATACAGCATAATTTCTTTATCAATGGAATCCGCATTATGCGCATTGGATTCAAATTTATTAAAATGATATTGTTTGTCCCTAGTCCAAATATCACTGTACTGCGTAAAAGTATTCATATAATTATTTATTTGTATCAATAAATCCTTCGTTGCTAAATAAAACACAAGAATAAAAATTTACTAATTTAACACGTACGGCCAACGTAATATTAATACACTGTGGTTGTATTGAACTGAAGTCAAAAACATCGTTTAAAAAATAAACTCTCGACCAACCTCGTTAGAGTGTATTAAGTTATAACAACATAGGTAATAGTTAATTTATATATAATAAGTTTACACAAGTTTACGACATAAACACGGGAATATTGTGTCGTAGATTAAATTTGTGGTTCATTTTTAGTGAACAAATAATAGTAAATTAATGTTATTTCTGATTTTGACGTACTGATATCGATCTCCGTCTGCAGGTCAGAACACACTTGGTCGTGTGCGATCGCATAGCTGTATGGCATCAGATTAACGTTCGTGATTTTAAATGTATGACACAACCTGGGTATAACTTTTAATGCTGTTGTCATATCCAAAAGTACTTTCATGGAATATACCACTATTTGTAATAAACTCGGATGGTATTTGATCTGCCGACAACCATACCAATTGATTTGTTGTGAACAAAAAAGGTTAGAGCAACAATGTATAGTTTCCATCAATCATACCTCATTTCCATGCAAACTGACGTTTATCAAAAACACAGTTTCCCTTCGTTGTGCTAAAGTGTTTTTCATCGACCATCTGACATTAAGAACTAACGACTTATGTACGAGAGTATCAATTTTGATTAGGTAGTGTTTCCAAAATAACATAATCTATTTACAGTTAATATTTGTTAAAGAACTTGTAAATATTTTTAATTCATCATTTTTATTTGCAAGTTTAAATATATTTTTTTTTTCTATTTTTGGAATTCAAATATAGTTTTAAAACGTAATTTCTCAATTTATTTTTGCGATGAATTAATGTATACCTCAATACATATTTTTAATTTGTAAACAGCTAACATAATATTTTATAACGGTTTTACATACACGCTTAATGTTTTTTTCAAATATTTCATACACAACAGTCACGTATCTAATAATTTCATTATAATAGCCGATAATTTTCAAGACCGAATTTCTATTACTATTGAAATAAAAATCTTTTTAGTTTATGTATTAAGTAAAAAGTATTTAAAAAAATAAAAACTTAAAATCAAAACCTGACATTCTTCTTCTTATGATTCAAACCATTTATTTTTATAAGTTCTAGTTCATTGCCGAACAATGGCGTATTAGATATTTGTGTACATATTTCAACAATTTCAGTATTGCATTGCTTATAACAATTTTCAATGTTTTGGACCTGAACATTATTATTGATAGATCGATAAGAAATATAAATATTTTTAAATCTTCCGTAATAAACTTTACTCAAACAAGACTTAACTGATTCCAATTGTTGATAACATTTGGGAAGATATTTGTTAACATTGTCTGATTGAGACCAAGTATATTTAGTAGCCAGCGGATCTATTGTCGTAACGCACGTATTTATTGTTTCATAAAACATTTGTATTTCTTGTTTAGATAAGCCTGTATTCCATACATACGACATAAATTAACTTACCTCAGACAATATTATCAACTACAATGCTAAAACGTACCAGCAATGATGTAATTGTAGTCCTTCAGAACCACTGTCACGTTTTTATGTAAGATTCGTATTTGTTTAGCAATTTTGGTAAATTCCGAGTATTCATATGGCATTCCTACTTTGATCAACTTCCAGCAAACAATTTCATCGGTCAAATCATAGATGTGACTTTACAAGAAAACATAATAATTTGTGCATTTCTAATAGATGATAAGACTTATGTATCTAGGTATACCTTTTTAGGCCTAAAGTAAATTTCCAACAACGATTTGATAATTGATTTTTTATAAAAATATGGTTGTCCAGTTGATCTTCGATTTCTGGATCAATCTGATCCCACCAGGCTCTAAATGAAGTCTTAAGCCTTCGCTGATAAAGGTCTGCATAAGAAGAATACGCCTCCCGTAATTGTTTAGCGAGAGAATTTGTTAATAACCACGGCCGGTCGAAGATAGCCTATTTCATATAGGTCCGCATTTTATTAGACAGTGTTGAAAATAATATTTTGGAAATGTGTTTAAAAATATCGAATATTATTTTGGCTAAATAACTAATGTATATTATGTTATGATAATTATTAGTGCATAAATTTACATTTTTTAGTATTGTTATTTTGTTGTACTGGGTGATGGCCATTATACAAATCCCCGAGTATTTTGGCATATAGTGAGGTATCCAATACTCATTTTTATCCACCACCGATGCAATATAGTCCATTAAAAATTTATATACTAATTTAGTCTGTAAACGAAAATAGTACTTAAGTGGCGGCCACTCGACGAAATATCGTAAACCCTGTAATATTTTAATGCAATCTATTTCATTGCAGGCTGTTTTCAACGCCATGTCCGTTATCCCTTCGATTTTTAAACATAATTGTTTGACTTTACTCTGAAATCTATTATCAAATAAATTAATACTTAAGTTCATTGTTATTTTGAAAAAAAAAATTGTTGAAATATATTTTTCAAACGATTCATTTGTGTTAACAAATTTTACATTATTAATAGTTTATTTTTGTACAACAGTAGGCAAATGGTATCGCTCTGCAATGTACAGCAGGTGACGAGTGTGTCACTTGTGGATATGTTCAATTTAAATTCAATGATGTATCATTTAAATGGTCCTAAGCGGAGATAGTCTATTAGCTTATATCATAAGTATACTTCTTTATATTTTTTATGTTATATAGGTAGCTGTTAAAATAATTTAGTTTATTTTTAGTAATAACATTAATATAATTTTTTCCTAAAAACATATTATATTATAAGTATTTAATTATCAAAGTATATTATATATTTATACCGTGTTTAAACTTGTATAACTAAAAATTGAACATTTTTTGTAAATACCATAAGACAGTAAAAATATATACACTAGAAATAAATAATATTTATAAAATATAATTATCTTTATATATTTTTTTGATTTTAACGTTCCAGTACGAAGAATCTCGTATACAATTTTCAAAACTTAAGTATAACAAAAAAGGAACAAATATGAATTTCTAACAATAAAATAGTTTGCAATTTTTGCGATTTTGACGAATTTTGTCAAAATTCCAACTTTAAATAATTATAAAAATTATTATCTCTAAATATTGTTGATATTTTTCAATTAGAAAATAAATAACTTAATTAAACCTTTTATTAAATTTTAAGTATTTTTATCGATTCATACATTTTTATCAACATTTATATAAAAAAAATTAAATATTTCTCATGCAGTCATGCCCATTTATAGCTCAAAAAGAGTAGAAATATTTTGAAAATTTTATCATAAATAAAAAATAAATATTTAAACATTTAGTGAAAATTTTAAGTATCTATAATCATTTACCTTGGAATCACACACACACACACACACACACACACACACACACACACACACACACACACACACACACACACACACACAAAAAAATACTGACTACAAAATTTCTGTTTTTCCTTTAATTATTATTATTATTACTATTATTTTTTTGTTTTTTGATTATAAAAATGTGATGAGAATTTTTTTACTTTTATTTCTCTAGATTACCAACTAAATCCAATTTTCTACAAGAAACCAACGCCTTTATAAAAAATCAAAGCAATTTTACTATCGCAAAATGTGACGACAGACAAAAAAACCCTATATCATTGTAAAATCAATGTATTCATTGCTCCCATCTGAATTTAATATGATACGATTCAATCGATGTCTATTTATGTCTATTTATATCGTAAAATTTTTCGTCGACAATAAAACCTTATAAAATATTATAAACACAAATAATTAAATTAATTCAATGCGATTTGTTACACCATACACATAACTTATTAATCGCTCGTTACCTATCGTTATGATAATTCCAAACATCGTCGAGCACATTGAAAATCTTAGTTAAAGGAACTTTCAATTCGTTGATATCAGCATCGAATTGTTGTTCGGTTTTATCCATATTTCTAACGAAATATTTCCCCGGGGTGAACGAAAAATTTGGTTTCGGTACGTCTATATGGTATACGTTTAACCTGGTAAAATATTTTGTCAAAATCAGTCACTAAGTAACCTACATTAATCGCTATTATCATTTCAATAAACAGCGACTGTCATGTACAGTTATTATATAAAATCGATACCTTTTAAATACTATTTTTGATTTCAATATATATTTTAAATTTTTGCAGCGTTCGATAAATTTGTACACGGGCTTGGCTTTTGCCCACAATACGTTTTCTTTAAATTGATTATTATACTTTCTTATCACCTAGACACATGTGAAAAAAAAACACGTTACCTTAAAACTATCAGTTGTAATTTAATGCCACTGTTACTTCATTATACACAGTTAGGCAATGTTGACAACACAGTAAACATCTGTGAAGAGAATCCATTAACATCTTTACGTCGCTGTCTAGTATATTGGCGGTGTCTATAGTTTTTCGACACAAAAATATTACTTGATTACACAGACATTCGCACAAATGGTCGAAATTGTATCTTAAATAGATCAAAGATTGGTCAAATTAATAAATAAATAATACATAAAGTATCCGATCGGGTAATTAGACGTGCGAAATGTGCGTTACGTTTTGTTGTAATAAAGCGATTCTTCAAATATGAAAATAAATTGTATAAATAAATTCGGTAACATGGGTATGATGTCTCTCAGGGATTCGATGTCGTACATATTTAAACACGGATCTTTAATAGTCTTCAAGTATTTCAGGTTAGATTTCGTCTCGGTTAACGATTTCTGTAACATTTATACAACAAATATAAAAATGTTTGTAAACGAGTAGACGAAAACACTTCAACAAACATTCGTCTGTATAGCTGTATCGTACCATATAGTAACATGTCAAATGTAATGAAAATAACCAAATAAAATAAATAAATATTGCAAACGGGAGGGTGGAGATAAGACAAAGAAAAAACAATTTATTACTTTAAGACTATTTTCTTTTACAAATCTTTACTGTTTTTCATATAATGAAATTATAATACAATGTATTATAATGAATTTAAATTAAAATATTTATAAAAGTAGGTACCTACCTAACTATTTTGAAACTAAAGTTTTATTGTGAGCCATAATTTGCTATGGAAGGTCAAAAGAAACAACAATTATAATATTATAAAGGTATAGTAATAGGTAGTAATTACGTTGGTTATTAAGACCAAATTGTGCACAAGTAAGATCGCCACAATAATCGACTGAATGCGCACTTCCGGTCTTCCGGTATTCAAGGTACATTTGGAAACAATAATATTAAGTGGTCCTATATATGTAGATAAAAATTGGATCGACGCGATATGAAAAATAGTTTGTCGGCTCTGTCTGGCATAATACAGGAACGGCGTAATATTTCGAAAAATCGCAATATAATATGTACGAAACGCAAGAACTAGATTTATTGTATTCCGCAGTCTAAGAGAGCGATATTGCAATACATATTTTACGCAAAGCAATATAATATAATATTATATAGGCGCCTCCTTACTGTACACAGTTTCATAAAATACACCGGTCGCCTCGGCCGCACAACACAATATTACGTTGGTACGTTAACCGAAGTACGAAAATATTGCTCCTAACGCTATCGCCGCACAGGTATATTAACACGCGAAGATCTCTTTATGAAATATGTGTATTATGCGCCCTCGACAGCGGTTTGTGGCCTATCCGAGCAGAATGATGCACGTCAAGCACAACAGTAGTTTTAATATCATTATTGTAATATTATTATATTTGTACGCGCCAGTCGGTGGTCGTTCGTTAGTATTATTTGCATTACCCCACACAGCCGTATAGGCAGGTACCGGCTGTGGGTATAGCGAGAAAAATATACTCACCATAATATTATAATGGTGAACTGTGGTGGATTTTACATAATACTTCCGAGAACGCTACACGATGCGTAACAAAGGTTTCATGTGTACGAGTGTATTATTACAAGCAATATTGTTTTGACGCGCAAATAATGTCTATTGTTTACAGTCGATTTAGTTTCCGCTTTATTTTTAATTCAATTTTTTAATTTATCTCGTTTTCCCATTTGACTATAAGGACCTTTTTTCCGAGGACCCTATTAGTGTTTGTTGCTTTCGATAAGAAAATATATTCAATACCAAAAAATCATTCGTTTGTGATTTAAAAATAATCGTGTTAAGGTAACGCGTGTTTGGCTTGTTAGTGAAAACATACACCTATCACTGATTTGTGTATTTATAAAATTCGTCGATATCGTTTCAATATTAAACGAGACCATAATATTAAATTTGTTCGAACGAGACGTGTCTGTCCACCCGCGTTTTCCGCATATTGTTAGGAACCCTTGCACACACACTTAGATTAATAAGCATATTATACAATAATATAGTAGTGTAAGCAATATGATTATTTTTTTTTGCAAGCGACTGCGTCGCCAAGACAAAAACGTAGAATAAGTAAGAGTTAGTCGTGAATAAGTAGCCGATTCGTATAATACTGTGTTGTTAAAATATTCTTAATAATAAAATAATTAATAAAGTATTTTCTTAAAGTTAAACAGATTTTGTGTAGTGTTTTGAATACAACCCGTAAGTGAACGGACTCTTTTACAACATATAAATATATACCTTTGGGCCTTAACCGAAAGAGTATATAACAACTGGTGGCAGCGGTACCCTTTCGGAGTATTCTAACACAACGAAGTCTGTCTTTTACTCAGGTGACACAGTCGTCAATTTATATAAATTTTAATATTATATACGTAACAAATACGTATCTATACGATATACGTATAATTATATACGTCTATTGTCTATACATCATTCATGCTATGGTGTCTTTATACGTAGCATAATACATCGTGTATAGTGTATTATGCAACGTCAACAACATTCCGGAGTGCGACATTGCAATCATCAACATCGATATTAAAATCGTTTCGATTGCGACGTTTACTCATCATCCGTCACGAGTCGCTGTCGTCGTCAACGCCGCCGTCGTTATCCCTGACTGTGACAGAAAATCTAAGTGGGTCAAACTAACGGAGTGGGAGCGCTGAGCGTCCAGGAACGTCACGAGAGCAGCTACGGTGTTTACATTGTGATAAGCTATCACTGATAATCAGCCGTATCAATCAATAACAACAACAAACAGCATGTATACGTTAAGCATAAGAACTATACTAGTATTACTGTAAGTTATTAATTTATTATAAAACCTTAACGTAATATTAACAAATTACTATTATAATCACTTTTTATATACAAATATATACATAAGAATATTAATGCATGTCAACTCATACGAGTGATAGTGAGGGTAGCAATTCTGATTCAACTGAATTAGATCCTGATTTCGTCCCCCACCGAACGGTTGTACCTGATAATCCGTCTAATAAACCATTAACTAGGTTACAAAATAAAACAAATATAAATACAAATCTAAATCTTCTTGATAAAATATCATTAATAGACTTAAACGATAAAAACACTATTTTAAAACCAACGAACATAATGGCGAATAATAAACAAACATTACTCTCTTTAGAAACAGCTATAAGACTCGTACCGCAGTTTAATGGAGAAAATCCACAGGATGTATATCCATTCTTTAGTGCATGTGACTTTGTGATTAAGACTGTAGATGAAGAATGTCGCCCTATTCTTTTGCAGGCAATTTTAACAAAATTAGCAGGTAAAGCTTTTGCGATAACACAACATCGAGAGGTTAAATCATGGGACTCACTTAGGGAGTTATTATCAGTTACATTTTGCGCTAAACGAACTCCAGGTTACCTTCAACTAGAATTGTCCACAACCCGATTTAAATCAGGAGAAACTATTCAAGAATATTCTTCAAGAGTCGAGAAATTATTACATGAGCTGTGTAATGTCAGTACAAGCAAAAGAACAATAGCAGAAGCTAAAGCAGTACACGACTATATCAAAGAAACTACTTTAACTACTTACATTGAAGGATTACCAGATAGCATCCGAAATATCATAAAATCTAGAAACCCATCCACTTTGGAAGACGCTATGAAAGTAAGCTTAGAAGAAGAAAAAATATTTTTATCAAATAAAGAAACACGACGTTTGTTCCAAAATAAATCTAACGCTAATAGCACAAATAAATATTGCAAAAACTGCCAAAAAAGTAATCATAATACGAATGAGTGTAGATATGTAAATCGTAGCATAGACACAGGGCAAAACAGCAAACAAAAAAACTCAAATACAAAGCAAGAGACATGCGCATATTGTAAAAAAGCTGGTCATTCCATAGAAAAATGCTATAAAAAAAAAGGAGCGGATGAAAGAAAAAATAATCAACAAGAAGGTGATAAAGGAAATCAACAAAATTATTCGGGAAACGGATCGGGACCGAATGCCTCGGGCAGTCGTTCGGTCAAAGATTTAAAAATAATAGCCCAAACACAATAAGAACCTTACCATTTACAATAAAATTACATAACGACCATGCAATATTTCAAGCCTCACAATGTACGTCAGGAAGTGCAAAACTCCTAATAGATACAGGCGCAAAACTAAACCTTATCCGACTTGACGTATTGCATGACGAAGTTCTAGTTTCGGATACTAATATTTATCAGTTACAAGGAATAAACGACCGCTTAGTCAACACTATGGGTGGTGTTGTACTTATGATTTCAGATAAGAACCAAACTTTTGAAACCGAATTTCATGTGGTACCATCGTCATTTCCAATTGACGGGGATGGAATCTTGGGTAAACCTTTTCTAAAGGAAAACAAAATCATCATCAACGTAGATCAGGAGGAAATAACTTATCCTGACAATGCCACAACAACCATACCAGCCAGAAGCGAAGCGATAATTCCTATACGAATATTAAACGAACCTATAACTGATTCACAAAGTATTCTTATTCATGCCCAAAACATTAATGAACATATAATCTGTGGAAATGTCTTAAACGAAATAAAACAAAATCAAATACTCATTGCTGTAATAAATCCAACAGAAAACCCACAAACTGTGAAAATTCCAAATCTAAACGAATTATCTCATGAAACTTTTGAAATAGTACCTATAAAATTTACACAAGGTAAAGAAATTCCAAAAAATGCAAATAATCGTATTCAACTATTAAAAGAAAATCTTAGATGCGATCACATGAACAATGAAGAAAAAGAATCCATTGAAAGATTATGCAGTGAATATTCAGACATTTTTTTTCTTGAAGGAGATACATTATCCTGCACAGAAACAATACAACATGAAATCAAAACGTCAGAAACAAACCAACCCATATTTCAGAGACCATATCGTCTCCCTTATTCTCAAAAAAAAGAAATAGATAAACAAATTGAACAACTCGAACAAGATGAAATAATTAGCCCCAGTGACAGTCCATGGAACGCACCATTATTAGTAGTACCAAAGAAAACAGACGCATCAGGTATCCAAAAATATAGGGTAGTAATCGATTTTCGTAAACTTAACGAAATCACTGTGGGAGATGCATTTCCAATGCCAGATATATCAACGATCTTAGATCAGTTAGGAAAAGCTAAATATTTCTCATGCCTAGACATGGCAAGTGGGTATCATCAAATAGCTCTAAAACCAGAAGATAAGCACAAAACCGCTTTCAGCACGGAAAAAGGGCATTTCGAATTCAATAGGATGTGTTTTGGTCTAAAAGGCGCACCAGCAACTTTTCAAAGGTTGATGAACCGAATCCTAATTGGTTTAAATGGTGTGAAATCATTCGTATATTTAGACGACGTGATTGTGATAGGAGCAACAATCAAAGAGCATGAACAAAATTTACGTCAAATATTTGAAAGATTCAAAAAACATGGACTACAATTACAACCGACAAAATGTGAATTCCTTCGACGAGAAGTAATCTACCTCGGACATGTAATCACAGAACAAGGCGTTAAACCAGACCCGAAGAAAATACAATGTATGGTAAACTACCCCACACCAACGAATGCAAAAGACGTAAAATCTTTCCTAGGTCTAGTCGGATATTATCGAAGATTTATCAAAGATTTCAGTAAGAAAGCTAAGCCACTTACTAATTTACTAAAACAAAATCAACAGTTCATCTGGTCAGATCTTTGTCAAGAATCGTTTAATTACTTTAAAAACATTTTAATAAATGAACCAATCTTACAATACCCCGATTTCAATCAACCATTTAATATCACCACAGATGCAAGTAATATTGCAATCGGAGCTATTTTATCGCAAGGGAAAATTGGCTCGGATCTGCCAATTGCATACGCGTCACGTACACTCAATAAAGCGGAAACCAATTATAATACGACAGAAAAAGAATTACTGGCGATACTTTGGGCAGTTAAACAATTTAGACACTACGTGTACGGGTGCAAATTCAACATTGTGACAGATCACAAACCATTATCGTGGTTATTTGGAGTCAAAGATCCTGGAGCTCGTTTGACCAGGTGGCGACTACAATTAGAAGAGTATGACTATAATATCATATATAAGCCAGGAACACAAAACACAAACGCAGATGCTCTAAGTCGAATAGCAAAAATCGACAAGTTATCAAATGTAGATGACTACAGAACAAAAACATACGAAAAATTCGAAGAAGATATACAGAAAACATTAATAACAAATTCAAATGTAATCGAAATCCAGGGTGATATATTCGAGGCACCTGAAGACATAACTCTTGTAGTTTGTGTATCAAAAAATTTTGAGATGTCACAAGGATTAGCCTTGGAATTCAGAAGAAGACTCGGTCAAATTGAAACATTAAAAGAACAAAACAAAGAAATCACAGAAGTCGCACATATTCAACATAATGAAAAATCTCTAGCATTTATAATCACCAAAGAATTATGCCAACAAACAACTACTTTTGAAACATTTTATAAATGTATCATTAATCTACGAACTTTTTGCGAAGAAAACAATATTACAAAAATCGGATTATCTAGAGTCGACAATGAACTTGATAAACTAAACTGGGAAAAAGTTCGAGCCATTATTAGGTACATTTTCAAAAATTCAAAAATAAAAATCATTATTTATGTCGACATCGAATATTCTGAAGAAGAAAAGCTCAAGATAATCGAAGAATTTCATAATGCTCCACTTGGCGGTCATCAAGGCGTGTCAAGGACAATCAAGCGAATCAAATTACATCACCAATGGAAAGGACTTAAAAGTGATGTTAAAAAATTCATAGCTTCTTGTCAATCATGTCAGCAAAACAAAAGCATGAACAGGACTATCAAACAACCCATGGTAATTACAACAACGGCCAAAAAACCGTTCGAAAAAATATTTCTTGACATTGTGGGACCGTTAACAACAACAAATGAAGGTCATTCATATATACTTACCATTCAAGATGATCTAACCAAATTTTCAGCAGCGTTTCCATTAGTAACTCATGATGCTAACTCGGTAGCAAAAACATTTGTTGAAAAATTTATATGTCAACATGGCATACCTGAATCGATTGTAACTGATTGCGGCACTGAATTTATGAGTAAAATATTCAAAGAATGCTGCAAGCTACTTAAAATAGAAAAAATGAATACTACACCATACCATCCACAATCCAATGGCGGTTTAGAAAGATCTCACCGAACTTTGGCAGAATATCTTAGACACTATGTCAATAAAAACCAAACAGATTGGGATGATTATGTAGCTTTTGCTATATTTGTATACAATACAACAGTTCACACAACAACTAACCATCAACCGTATGAACTTGTTTACGGTTTTCCTGCTACAGTCCCTCACACATTAAGTCGAACACCGCAAGCAAGATATAACTACGATGATTATACATATGAATTAAAACAAAAACTTCAGGAAACATGTAAATCAGCCAGAAATAATATACTAAAAAACAAAGAGAAAACAAAGAAAAAGTACGACCAAAAAGAACTACAAGTAAATGTAAAAGTCGGAGACCAAGTATGGGTAAAAAACCACCAACAGAAGGGAAAGTTAGGACCAAAATGGGTGGGCCCTTACAATATAATACAATTAAATAACAACGAAAACATAACAATTAAACGAGGCAGAAAGGAAATAAAATTACACAAAAATGAAATAAAACTTGCAAACTAAAATTCAATAATTCATAACACACAAATACAAATTATGCAATCAATTATATCAAACGTAAACTCATCGCTATTAGAAATAAATAAAAATGAAATTAATTTAGCCGACAAATACAGTTATCTACTTCATGAAATGCAAGCAGATAAAGCTGCAATAGGTATCTTAAATTTTAAAACGGCACTAGAAGAAAGAATATCATTATTAAATATAATTTTAACACAATACGCATTTGAAACAGAAAATTTACTAAATATAATAAATATGGCCCTACAAGGTTTCGTTCACTCCAGTATATTAGATATAAATACCCGTAAAAACCAATTAAAAGATATTAAAACACAATTACCCATAGGAGAAGGCATACCAATAGATTTAGATAATTCAGGAATATCAGAATTGTTACGACTAATTACAACTAACATAGTATATATAGAAAATGTATTAATTTTCGTCATAGAAATACCTTTAGTTAACAATTATGAATTTATATTATATAAAAACATACCTTTACCTGTTAACATATACGATAACGACTATGTAATGATAGCTCCAAAATCTGATTATATAGCTATAGATAAATCTAGATTATATTACTTAGAATTAAGCGAAATACAAATATCAAAATGTAAACAAATGATGAATACGTTATTATGTACTTATGATCAACAGTTACATCATTTGGATGAATCCTGTGAGCTAACAATATTTAGAAAGCCAGGTATATTACCTAATTTGTGTAACTTAAAAAATGTTAATTTTAATTTTAGTATATGGCATAGGTTAGATAATACAAATTCCTGGATATATGTTACGATTAGGGATAATGTTATCATTAAATGTAAAAATAATTCAGAAACAATAGTAGTAAGTATAAACGGCACAGGCATTTTAGATTTAGACAATCAATGTGAAGCCAATACTGATGACGGGACATTATTAATAGCAAAAAGAAAAATAACTACAAAAATGTATAAAGACTTTATTCCACAACTAGACGTTTCAATTAACTGGAAAACTAAATTAAACATTACAAATACAATTTTAAAAAATTCAAATATTCCAGATAAAGGTAATTCTATAGTAAAAAAAAAATTTATTCAAACTAATCGAATACTCCAAATCACTAGAAGAATTAAAATACACAAAAACAAGTAGTAATGTTATGGGCACAATAGGTAATGAATTATACATAATTATAACAATAAGTATCATCAGTATAGGTTTAGTAATAATAATAATTTTATATTTAATAATCAAAAACAAACAGTGTAAAACATCTAATTCTGTAAAAAACCCAATAGAAGGTAAGATAATATATGAAACCGTAGACAATCCAAATCATGAAAATCCATTGCCTAGAATAATATAGTTTGCAATAGGCAATGAACTTTCATTTAACCCCGGGGGTGTTAGGAACCCTTGCACACACACTTAGATTAATAAGCATATTATACAATAATATAGTAGTGTAAGCAATATGATTATTTTTTTTTGCAAGCGACTGCGTCGCCAAGACAAAAACGTAGAATAAGTAAGAGTTAGTCGTGAATAAGTAGCCGATTCGTATAATACTGTGTTGTTAAAATATTCTTAATAATAAAATAATTAATAAAGTATTTTCTTAAAGTTAAACAGATTTTGTGTAGTGTTTTGAATACAACCCGTAAGTGAACGGACTCTTTTACAACATATAAATATATACCTTTGGGCCTTAACCGAAAGAGTATATAACAATATCTTCCAAAACGAACGAGCGCCGTGTAACATAATATTACATTAACAACTTAATAATAAATAATATACAAGTCTACAAATAATAATTTTTTTTTTTGTTTTTAAGGCCATTAGGTAGAGCTTGATTAAGACGCAGTTTCCGTGTTGACCGTACACTGAGAAGAAAAATAGTAAAAATGCCTTACAAGAACCCGTTAATAACAGCAACCAGTGGCGTAGCCAAGATTTTTTTTAGAGGAGGGGGTTTAGTAATAAAATAAAATAAATCTACAACCGTGTTAAAATAATAAAATAATTGAATGACAACGATAACGTGAATGCGGTATAACAGAATACATTTCACCACGAATGAATGATTGTATTCCTACATTATAAACATTATATTTTTGATAAGAATACGGCCGAGGGGGGGGCCAACATTCACTCCTCCCCCCCTCCGGTTACGCCACTGACAGCAACGCGTTGACACAGACGTATACGTAGTGTTTACTAGTTGTTTATTGTATAATTACTTCCAGACTATCAGTCATGTTGTAGTAGATTTTCACGAACTCGGACTGCGCTCTCCTCAAATGGACCGCTATTTCGTACAGCCGGACGCGTTTTAATACGGCCGTTATGAATTCCAAGTCGACGACTGCGGCGGGCAAAAAAAAAAACATACGATTAAGTGGTGCGGTGTGAATCCCCGGGGCCTTATGTCGGACCGCGGTATTAACTATACTGGACTCGTGACACGACCTGCAATATCGATGAGAGACGGATAGGGGGAGGGTTTTGGGTGATAATCCTCCCCCCGGAGCGGTATTTGTGTACCACATAATATAATTATCGGACGATAGGGGACGATACGTTTTTATCTACCATATAATGTCGATAATATTGTAACAACAATAATATTATCGTTGTATGGATTGCACGATAAGAGAGGGGACGGACCTCGAGAAAATGTCGTCGAGCTATTATGTCCACTGGACAGCGCATAGATCACTTACGTCTTTCCTCCCAGTAGGTGATCTCGTCAACGATGTGTATCATTCCGAATTCGCATCGGCTCGGGATCCGCTCGACGTTGTTCAGGTGTACACGTACGTCCGTGTACCATCGGAGCAATTCGGCTACGGCGGCGAATAACGTCACATGTCGGACAACAAGTAACGAGACAATATGTTATTAGCGCACATTAGTAATACGTGTATGGATTATTAATCTCTAATTTTTAATATAAACCATGGCCACACGCTATCCGTGAAAAACGGCGTCAGCGGTGGGATTTTCAAGTGAAAAAAAAATGGCACGACATAACGCTATTTTTACTGTATCGGAAAAACATAATGGAAAAACACAAACGATGAAGGTGCATCGCAGTGACTTTGGGGCGTACAGTTTTTGTACGCCAAACAGTTATTTTTTTAATTGAATTTGTGTATACACTCAACCAATATCGTAAAAAACAGATATTAACCGTTTTAATCCGAAAAACTTAATTTAATTTTAACTCTATTGAGTAGTTTTATAATTATATTATTATATTTTATGCTTGAATTGTGTTTCCATTATAATTATTAATTATACTGTTATTCTTTTTTTATTCAATTAACTTCGTTATTATACACATATTTAAAGCTTGTATTGGGCTTTAGCCTATTAAAATTAACAATAAATAAACAAATAACTGAAAAAATGCATAACTATATAAATTATAACACCTAACTGTTGGTCATGTTTTGTAAAAACTAAAAAATAATCTATTCTGTTTTTGTTAGGTTTTTTTTACGATACAAAATATAAATAGTATTGTATGTATTTAGATTTTGAAAACATTTTCTAGCATTTTTAGTTTGAAACCTATTTTTATGCGATGCATAAAAAATATCGAAATAAGATCCTCGTACTATTACCTATATTATTATAAAAAATACTCTTTTTTTGTGTTCACACCTAAACCGAATTTCAGATTCAATAACTCAAAAATAATGAAATAAATATTATTTTTACATTATTTTAATATTTGAATTGCATATTATATTAAAATGTTGTCACGAGTGGATCCAACCACGCAAAATTAAAGAGTATTTTGCCAACAATTATTCCACTAGGCATTATGATGAATATGCGTGTCTACAAATCAATATCAATAACGGTCTGTGTATGTCCTCCTCGACGGTATAAGCACGACGATATTCGATTTAAATTGCTAATTTTAACTAACGTTTATGCTGTGCTTGTTAGACTGCAGGGTAAAATAAATAGGATCGATGTACAGGCGGAGAAACGGATTCGTTAAAAAAAAAAAATTATCAACAGTTGAACTAAGACAATATATTTCATCGAAGCGACTTCTCCGCGGACGCGCCACTGACAGCACATCAGACACACGACACACACACACACATACGCAGCCATAATAATATGCCTAGCGCCAAACGACATACGTACAAGCGGACAGCGGTTGTATACGGCGACAGACAGTCGTATTTTTTTTTTGTCAGACGCGCGTAGACATTTTTTTTTCTCGGGGTTGATATCGCCTCATATTCAGAGCGAGAGTAATACACTTTAATGGTAATAGGTATACGGTATACGGTCGTGTGCGGTCGCGTAAAATTCGTTTCGACCGATGGCTTTACACATTACACGCCGTTCGCATAACGGCGGGGTCGTCACTCGGGGGACACATTTACTAAGAAAAACGCACCCAGGCTCGGCGGACGGCAATTCTCCTGGCGGTCCCAATGCACGGTTCAAACGTTGGCTATAAAAGAGGGTTTGCAATTTGCATTTATTCCATTTTTTTTTTTTTTTGTTGGTTTTTTTGGTTTTTATTTTTTTCAATTCGACAGTTGCAGACAAAACGTCGTACACTGCAATCGGTCGGCCGAAATGACGTACCCGCGTAACGAGGATCGTAGGATTTCATTGTATAGGCTTTTCAAAGACGACGATTCCTCTCCTCCCGCGGTGTCAGGACGTCATTCTGATCCGCGCAAGAGAATTGCCCACTTCTCACCCCACCCCCCCCTCCCCTCCCCAAGGAGTCATATCGGATTTGTATTCCTTAAAAAATGGTTTTTTTTTTTTGGGAGGGGGAGGGGACGGACTGTGTTCAAGATCAATAAATATAATTAGGTACAGTCGCTGTTATGGACGTGTCTCAATCGTTTTTGCTCGGTTTCGTTTCTCCGCAACGATCGGATCATAAAACGGATGGCGGACGATAGTATAAATCCGTTCGGCCTTTAACGATTTTCTGAATTTGAATTTCACGTTTAAAATAAAACCCCAAGAATGCAAAGAAATTAAATATGTCCCGTACTTAGTTTGATAACGATCAACGCAAACATACATTTAAAATAAAATCACGTTCACCGGTTTATTTGAAACAATAAGGTATTCAGAGCATATACACGCGACAGTGGTGTGTAGCGGAAAATCGTCTATTGTCTTATTGGTCGGTGGAACTGAATATATTTTTTAAAGATTTATGTGATTCAAATTGAAAATCTATCTCTCAAAAAAATAACAATTTAAATAGTTTAAAAAAAAAAAAAATAGAAAAACAAATCACATGTGAAAATAATCCAAACATCCCTTTAACTCATTTTGACATATTATAGAATATTATAAAATATTTTCAATAGGAGCGATTATCTAATATAATTAAGATTAATCGTGGTACCTACCAATGGCAAACATTGACAAGTTTTTAACCACTTGAAATCCGTAAATACGTTTATTAATTGTATATGATAACACTTTCGCCCTCCTATGTATACACACACACACACACACACACACACACACACACACATGTAAAATAATTATTTTCATACGCCTTATTGAAGTTATATCAAGTTCTATACACTTGGTTCAATTATGCTCATGTGAAGTCTATACTATGTCGTTTCCAATGTAGTTTTCAGGTTATAACACCGTGGATTAATCGAAGGAATTTCATAATAATGTCAATAATTTATTTAGAAATATTACATGATAAACCCGTTAATAGTTATAATATGGTTAAATACCAGTTGTCTTTATTATAATAATTATATTTATCAGCACTCAAGTTTAAGACTAACCTTCATGTTGCTTTATGATGTCGTTTTCTTCTTCCTCCTCTAACATCTTGCGAACGTTTTGGTGTAACCAATATAACGATAAGATCAAAAGCAAAATTGAGTTTTGCAACAAAAAAAAAAAGCAGAAACAATTTAAATCATAATACGAAAACAAATGCAAACATTTTGTTCGTTGCCGTAGATACTTGTTACATTGCTTGTAAAAAATCGATTGGTTATTTTTTTTTATATATGAATAGCATATTATAGTATATTAAAGTAGAAAGAACAATAAATAATAATATAGGAAACTTAATTAGTCATAAACTCATTACTATAAATCACGCGACGCACGAGTCACGACTCTCGTGCGACTTTTATTGCTGGCGTTTTTAAGCTCGTCAACCGTCTTGACGAGTTTGTCAATTCTTGAAAATTCGTTAAAAGTTAAATGATCTACCATTACGAATGAACTGTTATTTACAAATTGAAAAACAAATAGGTACTTAAAGGGCTCTTCAACTTGAGAAAAATTAATTTTGACTAGATACAGGTTGATTTTTTTTTATCATAAGACACACTCATTATTTCAAAAAATACGCATGTCTTTGAAAATATTTTTTTACATAGTTTCAAGTTGTTAGAAAAACCACGTTTTTAATAAAAAATTATATTTTTAGATATTTTTTATTCTTATATTTTTTTTAAGTTTTTTACTTAAGTATTTAAAATTTTTGATGCGCGGAGTGGAGTGGTACGGGGTAACCCCGCAAAATGTTTGTCTACTATTCTGCTTGTCTAAATTTTAAATACTTCTAACTCACCCTAAATTCGATGTAAATTTTATGTATCAAAATACTCAGAAAAATATTCTGCTTTGGAGTATGAAATTAAAACTCTATGTTGTCATTAAAAAAGCAAAAAACCTCAAAAAATATAAGGATAAAAATATTTAAAAATATAATTTTTTAATAAAAACGTTGTTTTTTAACAACTTGAAACTATGTAAAAAAATGTTTTCAAAACATGAATACTTTTTGTATTAAAAGAATCAACCTGTATAAAGATATAATACACTGTTATTTTTCCAATTACGACTTATAGTACATTTTCTAGTATTTATATTTTATTTCGATAAATGTAGGTACAGTTAAAAATGTAATATATAAAAATAATATTATTATTGAACGTATAATTTTCAAATAAATATTTCATTATAATTAAAAAACTAAAAACGTTAAAAAAAATACTTTAGTAAATCAATATTCACCCATATTGATTTTCAAATTCAATGATTTATAAATTATTATAATTTATTTAAATCAAAACAATAATACAACACGAGCTGCATAAAATTATTAATCGTTTGATCAAAATCCAGTAATGCTCGATTTCGTGTCCACATTTTTAAATATCAATTTATAAAATGTATAGCTAATAAAAATTAGTTAAAGTCAGTAACCTTTAAGGTATAGTTTTTTTTATATATATACGACTTTCCACGTGCCACTAAAAACCAATATTCGAGTCAAGATACTACTAGATAATCCGCAATTTTAATAAAAATTTGCTTAACGTCTTGTACCAATTTATTTTTTTTTCAACAATGTTGACATAATATCGTGGTTATCACAACAACTGTTATGGTAATTTATACATACTTTCCATTATTATAGTATATTGCTTGCAATAATTTATTCATGTCGTATCGATATTGATATTACCTTATCAGCCTTGTGTTTGATGTTCAATTTTGTAATAATGCACAACGAAAGTGTACCTGCACATCGATAAACTTAAAATTGTTTTTTTTAGCACATATTTTTATTATGTGATTTTTTAAAAATATTTCGAACTTTGTTTCGTCTTCATTAACTAAATGTCAAATATATTTATGGTAAAATTTAAATTTAAAACGTGAATAAATTATTTGCTGTTCTTATTACAATTTAACCTCTCAGAAGAACATTAATATTCTTTCCAAGTTTGGTCCATACCTATACATGTGTATCGGAGATGCAAAATAATATAAATTAATTAATTAGCTTTTAAAATTGCTTTTTACAGATTACTATCGAATTTTAATGGCAATGATTGTTACGTCTGCGTAACAGGGGCGGATCCAAAAATTCATCAAGGGGTGGGGGGTAATTAAAATATATCACTTAGATACTATTCATACCTAATTAATAACATACTTATTAATATTGACATTAATTACTTATAATAATATACATAATATTCACCATTTAGAATTTATTCTTACAAACTAGTATCAATGACAACATTTTTATACTTTTAAAAATTTATAAAATTAAAATATAATAAGCTCAAGAGGGTGTATTTACCCTTTTACCACTCCCTTGGATCCGCCACTGCTGCGTAATAATATTTTACTATTTTAATATTAATTGTAATAATAAATAATATTTAACTAATATAAGTTATTGTTTCAGTTGATTTATATAAATTCTGAAATGCTCTACAAAAGTACGTTTAAAATTTATTTCATAAAGCTAAATAAATTTATTATAAAAAAAAAAAAACTATAAATATATTATATATATTTAAAAATCTATTTATTTAATATTTGTTTAAAACAATACTTCAATAATTGGCCTTTCACTTGTGTTATTCTCAGTTATGCAAAGTATTTCTCTGTACATAAATCAAATTAATTAAATGAACAAATGAAATAAGTTAGATGCGTCAGGGGCATATTAAAATATGAAATATCGTCCACGCCACCTCTGACTTCTAGTATATTTTTTGTGAGAATTTTTGCCATCTAAAATTTTAGAAATACTTGTCTGTTATGGTAGTACTTTGAACCATTATCATCTTTCTTTTTAGAGAGAAATTTAGCAATTTTTTTTTATTAATTGCATTACCATTTTCGTTGTTATTATTTTTTTTTTAGATTTTAATGATTTGTGAATATGAGAATGGCGTTTGTGCGACAATTTATGTTGAAAAAAATGTGTGAAAGATGCTTTCAAACTTGCAAAATGCTCAAGAAAGTAAAACATAGTTAAAATTGACAACAAATATTAAACATAACAAAAGAAATATAAAAAATAAATAATCAGAATTGCCTAATGACTAAATCATAATAAGGAGCTACGTTTTAAAACACCAGAAAACAATCTATTTTTGCATAAAAATCCATTGGGATCACTGATGGAGATGGCTGTTCCTAACGAAGAGATATTTATTTTTTTTAAATATAATGTAGTTTCTGTAGATTAAAAAAATACTCAAATAAGTAAGAGTGATTATATAACGTATAACCAAATTATTTTACGAATTCGTATACTGTCAGTGTTCATTGCCCATGGAAAAATGCCAAAATAAATAAAGAATATAATTTTGTATATTATTTATATAACACTTTCAAATAAATACGTACCTAATACTACGATGTCATAAACTTATATTTATACTTAATTTCGTTAATTTGTTCACGTTGATAAGTATATGATGCAAGTATATTACGAAGGAATTTAGAACACTAGGGCTCGCTTCGTTTTACAGTTATTGGTCAATTATAATCAATTATTTAATTTAAATTTTATATCTACATTTTTTATTTACTGTTAACGATGTTTTTGTTTTCATTCGGTTTTAAGACTCTAATAATTGTATCGATTGACATAACCGGAAATCACGGGGTTTGATTGCATCGATAATGGATAGTCGAATGATAATAAAATAGTTAATCTAATATCATAATATGCAAGGTTTTTTAATGTATAGTAATTACTTTCTACTCATTAATATCAAATTAATTCCACTCTGCGATGTGCATACAATATAAATATGATCGAAAATCAAAATTGATGAATTTAACCAACAAAATGGAAACAATGATTAAAAATCAATCAAGAATATTCTTTCGGGTAAAAATAATGTGTATTTTTTTAGCTGTTCCAGTTATAACGAAAAAATTGTAGGCGTGACAACTACAGATTTTCATTTTGAATTATTATGTATATTACATTATCACTATATATTTCGAAATACATTTTGTTATTGTATTAGACTAGAGTGATGTATTTATTTCTTGTTCATTTCGTTTTCGTAACGATTGCAATATTTTATTTGTTTTATAAATCATTCATTCATCCTAAGAATCAATGCCCATCTATCGTTATAATTTATATTGTTAAATTTCCTTTTGTACGTTACCAATTCCTATTTTCAGTTAACAAAATTAATGTCCTTAAATCAAATTAATAGTAGTTTTATATAAAAGATTCAATTTGATATAATCCCTGTTACTTATTTTATATAGGTACAATACAAATATGTTATAATATTACAGTCTCTTAATGTGCAGTTTCTAAACCAATTTACCCTGACTTTGGTCTTATTGCAATTATTGTCCATAATTTGATTTGACCGAAGTTTGTTCTCGTCTATTCAATATATACGTTGATATTAAATAGATAGTTAATTTACGAGAATCTATTTCTAGACGTAAGTTATTTTGCTTTCCATACGTTTTCAAAAGACTATATTTCTTTTTCTTTTTTTCTTTTTTTTTTTGAATTACGTAGGAGTAACCAATTACACAAGAAAATTAAAAACCGAAAATATATAACATAATTTATCTTAATTAACCATTTTACAATAACGAACAAATATTTTCAGTATCAGAGAATATTTTAATTGTACAATATTATTATGTTACATGATAAAATATTATTTTAATATGAGTATTTTTAAAATACGCATAGCATGTAAATTATGATAGAAACTGCTATCCAAAGGCAGGTGATAAAAATTAGTAAACGTACGAATACCTTCATGTGCTGAGGTAAAATGCTAAAATATATAAAAGCATTGTATTTGAAAAACTATTTCAAAATGCTTAAGGTTTAATGATGATTGATTTAAGTTTTTTTGATTGATTTTTATTCATATACTTATTACATAACACATGACATAATAATAACTCTACTGCCTTTGTATTATTCGATCATTGGCAAAATCTCTAGTAATTTTTCCCCCAAACGGACAGTCAATCATCACTTCTAAGCGCGCACGTTATTTTAGAAATTTAATAAAGGAAACGTGCAATAGGAAAAAAAAACAACAGAACAGCTTGAAGCAAATATTAATCAAGTAAAACAATGCCCTACCTCGCACCGTGTTGAAATTCTAACAAAAACGATTGACGAAAAAAAAAAATGTAGATACTCTTGAATTACAATTATACACTGTATCTCAATATTTTCAACAGCCGTCCAAGTATTCTCTAGTGAGATTTACTTTAATTATATATCTGATTTATTCACATAAACCATACGATTTTCAAGTACCTGTCGTAATATATTTTTCTGTTTATTGGTTCCAAAGCCAGTTTTATTTTTACTACGAAACAAAATATTATATTACTTGACACGTAAATAGTATGAATATAAATATATCATTTTTAAAATAGTTTACAATCGATAAAAACATAATTAACTGATGACATTAGTTTTTGTTCATATAAATGAACATAATATTATACAATTCACATCGAGTATTGAGTTATCATAATAATGACTAAACACTTATATAATAAATTAATAAATTATATAATATAATTTAATATTTTTTAATATTAAAAAATTTCATACGAAATAAAAACAGCGGAAAATGTAATAATTACATCATCTCTAAATATTTTAATTTTAACGATATTTTTTATAATTCACATTTCTAACTTGCATAGCAATACATCACGACGCTGAAAAATAGTTTTTAATTAAACAAAGTTTAAGCCCTAGCTTTTAATAAATAATTTATTTTAACGCGTGATTTAAGTTCAAAACGAAATTGCATATTTTGTTATAATCATTATACATTTGTACCGTTCACAAAATAATGATTGAAGTGTCAATAGTAATTTGTAGGTATTTCAAAAGATGTGTTTTTCCGACAAATACTTTGGTAAATGGAAACTTCGACTCTAATATAATGAGTTTACCAGTTGATTCGATTAATTGTTGACGTATATCATAATATAAATGAGGGTCGTTACAACTATAATATATAATTCTTAAAACAATTTTCCACAGACATTTCAGCAACATTAAAATTGGATACAAACATAATTTTAATCGTTTCGATATAAAATGTTTGATCATTTTTGACAAAATATATACTCTAATTTGATGTAACGCATATTACTGCGTATACATTGATATATGATTATAATGATATTATATCATTATTCATTGTAAAACAAAATATTAAATTTATTATTTATTGTCTAAAAATTGTCATTTAAATTTTAGTACACTAAATGCTAAATGTTTTTTTTCCCATTAAAATCCGATACTTTTGTTTCCAACTTTTACTTTTTTTGGTATACCGTTTCGTAAAATTAAGTAAAGAAAAAAAAGGTGTTGGTTGTTTATTTAGGAACGTAGTTTAT
Source organism: Rhopalosiphum maidis (assembly GCF_003676215.2). Classification (NCBI taxonomy): domain Eukaryota; kingdom Metazoa; phylum Arthropoda; class Insecta; order Hemiptera; family Aphididae; genus Rhopalosiphum; species Rhopalosiphum maidis. The sequence continues at coordinate 71,052,038 of NC_040879.1, forward strand.
ATCTATTGAATGTATAATTATATTTGTATCAACCTGACTTCCTGGTATTACCTAAACAGTGTATTGACATACTTCACTTTTAACACAACTATACTGAAAACTGTGTTTTTCAATAGGTATTCATATTAATGTCCAGAATTCAGACATAAGTTATAATTATTAATTTATAACCATTTTATGTTATGAATGTTAGCAAAAAAGCTATAGGTTTAAAAAATGATAAGATTTAATTTTTTTTCTTTAGAAAACATTTGTGCGTATACATTATGTTACATAAATATAATTATTTTTCAAAATTATCTATAAATAATCATACATTTTATTTGATAGTACTTTGAATAATGATTAATACAAAAGTCTGATTACATCTTTTGCTATTGGAACTTTGTAGTGATATTAAATTAACATACATTTACCTAATGTTTTATTTAAACTCTTCGTATGAATTTTACTATCCCCACAAGACTTAATATTATGTCATTTATATATTTAAATGTCTTATGAATCAGAATAGTAATTTACATTAACTCCTATAACTATATTTATGAAATATTTTATATGATTTTTTTTTACATTCTACTACTATAATATCACATATAATTATAAAAACTTACAATTGTGTTGTGCAAGATGTCACGCAATATCTGTTTCTTTTTATGAAATTTAGAAATTAACGATTATTTAATAAATAAATTATTTTCTATACATTATTAATGTTGATTTATAGTCAAAAATACAAGAAATAATACTGCATCAATAAAAATATTAATATTAAAATAGTATTTTTAATATATAAATTTGAATACGAAAAGAGATTCTGAGCGGAAACAATGTATCAGCCACTATTTATAAAGATGGTATGATATATTATTATATTATTAATTACTGTAAGACTTTTACTGTATCTAAGTACTAAATATTTTAAAAAATTGCATTGTGTATGACTAGATAATTAAGTACACATAAACAGTTAATGAGGGTTTGCGTTAAACTTTTTATTTGATTCTAGAAGAAAAAATTATATATCTATATGAATTAAAATTGAAAATCGTTCGCATTTTTGCAAATGGTCGCGATCTTGATCAAATTTATTAAAATTTTTACTTTAAACGTTCATAAACCCTTCATTACTTAAATGAACTTAAATCGAAAAAAAATTAAAACCAACAACAGTTTAAATGTCAACAAATAGCTTGAAATTATCCAAAATATTTTTAAAGTTAAATTTTGTGTGGAAAATATTAATATAAATATTTGTTGAATAGTCGAAGTATTATTACTGTTTTTACTTTATGTTCTAAGTATAAAAAAAAAAAAAAACGAAATAATATATTCGGTCGAAAACTGGTATTATCACAAAACTTATCTTGTTAGTATCATAGACCAAATAGTCTTCCACAAACTACCGCCTCAATCTCGAAGATTGCAGCAATTTTTCTATTCCAAAACGTGATAACATAAAAAAGCACATCAGATTGTTAATCTAAGGGAAACATTGCATGGATTAAAAATCAATTTCGATAAGAACTTAGAAAATAAGATAATTTAAATGGTATGTTTATAGTCAGGTTTGAAGTCTAAATCGTTGGAAGTAAAAATAATATATTTTACAATTGTATATTATAATATATTATATTATTCAGGCGATCGATGAATGTCAGACAGTAATTTACTTCTCACATAATACACACACACACACACACACACCGTGAAACGCGAGTACACTATCGCCCTACAGTATTGCCTATGCGAAACTCCTAAATAAACTATCGAATTCCCAAAGAAATAATAATATTGTGATATGTGAACTGAAATCGTAATAGTTGTCTGAATATTACATGTTTACGTGTTTATGCTCAGCTTATATTTCATTATAATAAAGTATAAGTCTTCGAATCTGCGAAAGTATCCAATAGAATTGCACCTTTGCGTGAATATTAAGTTGTTTTAATTATATATTTGATTGAAAAACGTCAATAAATTTTGTTCAACTTTTAACTGTAGTCAACATAATACATTTACGTTGTATAATCAACGGCTACGAAAGCGTATATTTTACGATTTAAGCGAAAAAACTGTAAGCTATACAGTGTAGGCTACATTATAGTACTTTTGTACCTACCCTAAAATCATACTTCATATGTCGTTGTATAACAATAACCACGGTAATAGTTATACGCTGTGGTTCAGTACACATTTCCGATTATTAATATAAGCGTAAACATTAATATGATATTTGTAAACGATGAAATGAAAACGATCGAACATGGGTTATTCAACTGCATAAAACACACGATAAAAATAATGATTTCGGAAATTAATTGTGATTTGTGGTAATCATAAACTAATATTATCAAGCCGGTTTTTTTTTTTGAGTTCACAAAATTCGAAAATCATAATATAATATATGTCGGGTATATGAACGTCAATGATATGGAAAAATTGTTTACTGTAAAATAATAAAGCCTCATTTGATAGCTTGAAATGAAAGCATTATAAAATAATACTGTGGTATAAAAAGATAATTGAATATTTACGGTAATTATGAAATCATAAAGTTGAAATAAAGATACATTTGAAATTTGAATCATCTCCAAACTTATAATATGATAATAAGACCTAGGACCTGGAGTAATAATGTATTTACAGCATTAAATAAAAGTTATTTTTTTTCGATCTACCAGCGAATCTGATAAATAATTACAACAGGACAAATAATATACTCGTGGTATACACTGCATTCGCGTTTAACTGGTCAGTTAATCGGGTCCTTACCACTGGGTTAAGTTATTGAGGTTGTATATTTTATGCAATATAATTAGAGACACAGGCCCTGGAATTAAATACCTTCAACTATCAAAAAAAAAAAAATTTCCTAAAATAACCTATAATATGTCCTTTAAAGTCGACTAAAATAGTTTATATGATATATGCATGCGACTATGCAAGCGATAGAAAATTAACGGTTTAACTTAATTTTTATCATTTCCTTATCTCAACTAAAACAAAAAACCAAACTTAAGCACGCACAATATATAAACAGTATATAATGGAAATAAACACGATCGCTATGTGTTTACTACTGCAGAGCAATAAGTTGTTGTTTATAACACTATTAATAATATTTCTTTCTATGAGAGTTGTTTTAATTTCCTAATTTATGCTAAAAACTGGTACAATGTAGTAATGTATACGCACTAAGTGTTAATAAAATGATTTGAAAATATTCTAAAGAAGTTCTAAAAATATCGGAAAACATCAAAACAAACGAGTTCAAAATAAAAGTTTCACTTTTGAAATAAGCATATCTGTTATTTGCAAGACAAATTATATACCTTGGAATTCATTGTTAAAGAGCACTAAAATAACACACTTTCCGTTTAAATTCGGACCCCATTAATAAGTTATAGTATACTTTATTATTAATCACTATTTACTACAGTAAAAATATTTATATGCCATATTTCAATCAACAGTTTTAAAAAAACTCTCAACATTTACATACGCCCAAAGGGCCAATGTGCTATCTACTCCGATTTTTATTTTATACAGTTGAATTTTTATATCAAATTTTTAAATTTGTGAAACAAGTTATATCGTCATGTTAAAGTATAGATTGTCATGGTCATATTATGTGAATCCGAACTATTTCCTATTTTTAAGAAACTGCGATTATTTGTTTGATATTTAGCTAATAAAAAATAAATATATTTTTAGGTAGAAAACTGAATATGAAATCATCAGTTTAATAGGTATAAATTAAAGGTTTTAATAACAAATATACTTTTAGCAATATAAAATACATTTACGAGAAATAAGTAGGTAGTGTTTATTTCACGTTACTAGTTTGCGACCTGTTAGTTTGACAACAGTTTATTCTTTTAACTGTTAAGACAAGACAAAACAAGAATAAACTTGAGTTCAAATTAACTACCTAGTAAAATACCTATGTAGGTTAACTGAGCCTTGTAAATCGATAACTAGTAGGTATGGGAAGCTTCTGATTAAATTTTTGATGACCAATAATAATTATGTTACTAATTAAAAACACAAATTATTTAAAACCGGTGTAAAACGTGATATTAACTATCTCTGAAATCGTCAGGCTATTAATTTATGTAATTAAATCGATTTTTCTTTGCATTGAGGGGTCACATTTTGATAAAGACGCAAATAACTTTTTGCAGATAATTCTACTGTTACGTTTATTTTTAAATTATTATTTTAATTGTGGTTTTATCACTATAGTTTTTTTTTTCTGATTTCCGGTGATGTTACACGCTATTGACGCAACATTCCGCTCAACAGACAACGAGCCAATTCACTACGTTATCATAATAATTTATAAGTAAGCATTCCAAACACATTATTGCGAAAACTATTACTGTAGTACGAATTCAGTGCATGTTTACACAGGACATAAAATATACGGTTTATGAATAGGTACACGTTTTCAAAAATATGATCCTTGTTTTGGCAAAGAACGATTGAAGTGTTTGTCCACGGAGAGTCTATTTAGTTTGGGTATTGCGTAAACATATAATATAATAGTAGTTGGAAATTAAGGGACAGAATATCGTAGTCAATGTACAGGAATATTAATTATGAAATAACTATTTTTGTTAGGGTTTATAATTTATTCCAAGCGAAAAATGATTAATATTTTAACAAACTAAATTTATAGTGATCAAATAATTAATTTTTAATAGTTCGTCAAAAAAAAAAAAAAAACTTATTAATGCAAACAAATAATTTTAGTTGTTTTTTAACGTTGCGTGTTGAGTTTAAAATATTATTAGTTTTATTGAACCATTTTTTTGCCGGTGTAAAGTGAATTACATTTTAAAATATTAATATAAATTAAAAAATTAATAATTAGAATGCGAGATAAAATACAAATTCCTGATGCTATCAGGATTCTTGGTGCGCACCACGATATAAGTGTTTTATTTATTTATAACGAATAACTATGATATGTACAACTATGAGTTAAAAAAAAAATTATATTCCCGTGGATTTTCGTTCTTTATCTCTACCATTTACCTAACAAGTAAGAAATTAAATTAAAAACTGAGAACAAACTGTATATTTTTTAAAATATACCACAACGTCTATCGGTACATACATTTTTGAATATTTTACACTATAATTTAAAATATTACAAATTCAAATTGATCAGTATGATTGTTTTATTTTTACGGCAATGTTAAATTCACAAAATAAAATACGTGTGCCGTAAATGTTGCCATTCAGTGTTTAGGCGATTCAGTTGTTTTCGTAACTTTCTGGAATTTACTTATAAAATTAATTAATTTACTTACAAGAAATTTCCTAAAAGCCTGTAATAACTGTAAATATGTTGTGGAATATTTCTGCAAACCATAGTTTAGAAACAATAAACAACTTACAATTATTAAAAAAATGTTTCAATTAAACTTTTATTTACGTACGGAAATCAGTAGGCAATAATTTTAATGTTATAAAAAATTCACGGATACAAATAATCGTCGTGCACCTATATCCGATTGAAAAACAGTTTTATTTTTTTTACACTAACCTATATTGTTTTAATCTCCCTGTTAATAATATTTACTAGGGATGTGGATTTTACGTAAAAATTGTTTTTAGTAATTAAAATTTTTATTAAAACTCAACTTATAGTGTACCTGTTAAATTTTTTCGCAATTTTATTTTTACACCATATCACAATAATTCTTATCACGTAGCTGTCATTATCATTTAAAAAAAATCCTGATTTGTATTATAATTCTAGTGTCTCGATAAAAAAATACAAAAACATACAAATAATAATAATAATAATAATAATCACTCAACTGTTTGAGCGGAAAAAAAATATAAATTGTACATTTTTTGTAAATTTACTTTACCGGTAAAATTTTATATGGCAAATTTACAAGACTCACATCACTAATATTTACTTTATATATACACGTATTATACTGAAGATGGTGTAGGCTGTAGAGTGAAAAACGATGTAGCTGTTTTGATTTATAATATTGGTCGTATAGGTAATTTGTAGTGGACATAGATCACTGAGAGGTTTTCGACGAGAATATTATATCCACACACAGGCTTATATAAATGTATTGGTGCCTATAAAGTTGTTACGTCGTATAATGATTGTCATCGATCCTGATTACTATTATTCACGATACAGAGCTGTAGACTCTTTAGTTGGCTACGAAAAAGAAATAATTAAACAATTAAATTACGGTGTGTTCAGACAATAACATCGTATTGGTGTAATAGCTAGAGGTATAATAGATCAATTATTTATCTATTCATAGTAAGTATTTTTGTATAATATATATATTATTATGCTATAAAATGTATAATTATCTGATTAATAGAATGGTAAATAGTGGCCTAGAATAATATGATTTTATATTAATTTATTTTTATACGGAATAACAATAATTATTTATTTTATAAGTAAGTATTGATAATGTAGACACTGTAGATTATTATTCATACAAACGTATTTTCTACTAAAGGTAAAATAAAAATCAGTGAATAATTTACAAATTATGTCTTTTAAAATTCTACACACAACTTTGCAGGAATAATGTTAGAGAAAATAATACGTTTTGTCTAAAGGACAAAAAAAATAAAAGCTCTTAAATAAGTAACGTAATACAATTTTGCGTAACAGGTAGTACGTTGTTTTTTAATTACTCGTACATAATATAAAAAGATTAATAAATTACTTTTGCTATACAATGTAGATATTTATTAATTGAAATCCCATTTAAATGCGAATCAAAAAAGTTTCATATTACATTAATTATTAATATGTTCAAAGTATATTATCCATTAAATTAAATTTGAAAGTTGTTGGATATTATAAAAAGAATATTTGAACGTAATATTATGAGCAAAGCCATCAATTAATGTTTAAAACCATTAATATTTGATTTAGTCCCCTCGAGTTTTTCACGTATGGGCAACAATGTTAAAATACATTTTTAAGGTTTTAATAAATGTAATTTAAACATATTATACACAATTTGCAGGTATAGTTGTTTAATTTATTAATAAGCGCATACTGTTCCCAATATAATATATGTTAATAATTTAATGCGTCGTAATGTTTGTATTACATTTAATATGTATATTGTATATTAGCTGACATTATTTTACATTTGAATTATTCACTATGATATGATAGAACGTGCCTTTTTAATAATATTTCGTATAAAACTACAAATTTTAATTAAATTTAGCATAATAGGGTTGGTTATTATAGCCTAATACTCGTGTAGCCTTTCTCCATATGTACGGAGTAATAAGCTCATAGCCATGAAAACTTACACTAGACTCGTGTATCTAATACCACTACCGAGGTGGTGTTACCAGGCTTTTAACATTTCAGTAAAATAATCAATGTCTTAATTTATTGTAATTTGACGTTCTTAGAATTTGTTTAAAAAATAATTTATTACTAATAAGGAGTTGTAGAATTTCCAAGTTTGTATATCACTACGGCCTATTCAAAAAAAAAAAAAAGTGGTTCAGTGATATTCATTTTTATCAAGTCCAAAGTCCCTCCATGACATCGAGTGGTCACTTGTTTTCATGATCTTACAATATGTATAAAACAATGTATTGGATGTACTTCAGGTACTATTTTTTGTACATATAACATACGTGTAAGTACATTCTGGCAATGCTCTGATATTTTTACACATTCAACGCTTATATACGTATACCTATTATACCTTGGTTACTAGCACTTATTAACAGAACAAACAAAAAACATATGACAATAATAAATGTTTACACTTCATATCGCTTATAGTCATCTGTTATTATGCTATTAATATTTTGAAACATAATCAACTGTTATGTTAGTTTAAAATTAATTCCACGTTAAGCCCAGATAAGTATAGTTTTGTCTAGATAAAGATAATAATAAATTATAAAATTAATAGTTTTATGAAGACGAAAACAAATGTCAGTTACAATTGTCTAGTTACAATTTCGTATAATTTTTATACTAATGTTATTTTTTCTCGTGAGAGGTGCCGATGAAATATGACGGAAATCACGAATGGCGATGAATACTATTTTTAAATACCTATGAATCTCGTGTAATCTCGATCAGTCCATCACTAATGTATTTCAATAAATTAGACTGAAGCCGAAAAATTTGGATTTACTTATTTAAGTTTTAGCAGTTAGAGTTATTAAGCTCCTCGTCGTTGTACAATAATGTTATTGCTCATTTCTCGTTTGTACGTTTGCGCGGACGAATACCTACTGTTCAGACCGGAGGAATAATCGGGACGAAACGCATGACGAATCCCTTTAAATAATTAAAAATAATAATTATTAGACTCGAGTGGGACTCTGCCACCCGGGAATTACTTCTCCGTCCCCTCGATTCAGCCAAGTGACCATTCCTTTTTTTTTATTCTTTGTCATAAAACCACTAATAAAATGTCAGTTAACATAAAATATATATACATTTACACATATAATATTCGTAATGTGTGTATAGTTTATAATAATTAATGTGTACGGTAAGCATATTGTAATAGTTTAAGACCATTATTGTAATTTTTTCCAAATTAATTTGTCAAAAGGTGTTTACTAATGATAATTAGTCATTACATTACTAATCATCGTCGCGTATTGTAATAATGTCACGTGATACCCTCTAGAAGTATTAACACGTTTAACAAATTTACTAAACACTACACTCTCTCCCGGTAGACGACTCCGACAGCTCTCCGGCTAGTCTCTGCTCTTTACGCGAGAGGAATAACACGCTGTGGTAGTACGACGCGGCGGCGACGACGAGTTTCGTTTAAAACGACCGACCGTGCAATCTATACGCCCGCGCGCCATTCGGACCCATTCGATTAAATCAGTAATCGGTTGTCCGGTCCATTTAATTCAATTAATGTATTATAGATACCGTACACGGGTCGGACAGAGAGTGTATTATATTACTATACACAGTACGAGCGACCCTCGCCAACTACACTCGCATATATTATTATATTATAATGTAATGTATAGGTGCCGTACCTGTGACGATTGGTCGACGTTCCGACGGGCCGCGAGTCTCGACAAAAATGCTACTACAGTTTTTTTTTTTTATTTTTTTTTTAACTTTTATACCGCGTATATATGTATACACACCAACACTTTAAAGACTTAAAGAAAATGTAAATAAATTCCTTTGAAAAAACTCGGCAATGAGGTTTTGCCGCACGGTAGACTTCGAGTGTATTTCGAGTGCACTCGTCGTTATAATTAAATAATAAATATGTAAAGTGTGAACGCGCCCGCGGTATAATTGGTATAAATAGCAGACAATTAGTCGAAATATTTTGGAAATTGTGATGTGCATACATCCTATTACATACAACAATAATTTAGTACAATACATTTATAATAATATGAAAAAGGTGAAAAATTCGATGAATATTATTTTTTATTTTACAAGCTTTGTAACAACGTCATGCAATTATACATAACCTTATCCAGTAGGTATACTCGTATATTGTAATATTATATGTTTTTGTTAACACAACATTTTTTACAATGATGTTTAAAAAAATTATAACACGATAGTTGCAACGTAATGGAATCACTACAGTATAATATAATGTTAAAAATAATAATAAACGTAACTCGTACGTTCACTTATCAAATGTTACTTATAATATTCGGATCAGAAAATCGTGTATTTGTCTAAAATTCTACATGTTTGCATATTGTAGTGCTTACATTTCAATTTTTCCTCACATTATTTCCAATCACTCTACATAGTAGAATGCCGTAACTTACAAGAGGGATGAAAAGTACATTTTTATTTGTTTTTGCTTTAATAACGAGGTATGATTAAACAAACTTAAGGTTTAAAAACATTTTATTTCAAAGAGTCGCGGAAATCGAGAGACTCCTGGCGCTTCATTAACGACGGAGCTGTAGTTCAAAAGTTCCAATTTTTGTTTTATAATTATTATTAAAATATTGTGAAACCATCCGAGTTATTTCCGTAAACAGTTTCGATCTATACACTGTACCGTAATTTTTGGGTTCATATTATATCATAATATATATATATATATATATATAAATATAATATACTTTCACGGATAATAATGATAATATACGAATTTCATATACTTACTACAGTATTATACTATTATGTAATCTTGTTGAAGATTAACTCCGTGTTTTGTTAAATCGATTAATGGATTATCAGTTTTGTTGAACATAATTTTCATTATTTAATGCCCCTTTAGAATAAGACTGCCACTGTGCCACGACTTAAAGTATATAGTTTTAATAAAATATTTAAGTTTGATGTTTAATAAAATTATATTCTAAATGGTTATTTGCTTAAGTATTTGAAATTAAAAATGTAAATACTCACAATAATGTTTAATAATATGACATGCTCATATTATACTATATGAAATAATAAATAATATTTAAAGCCCGACAATTGATATTTTTTTATATTTTAAAATACTATAAGTTATTGACTTATTTTAAGTTGTTGCTACATATTGCACACAAATATTATTGACTTAAAAACGCCACGTTTAGAAAAAGAAACTAAACATAATATTTCATATTATATGATGACTGGGGAATCCTCAATTATAACATTTAATACAAATTAGACTCTACGAGATGCGATGTCGTTTAACAATAAATATATTCAATGAAAGATAGTTTTTATTAACATTTAATATTTAATATTATGTATTAATGCCACAAATATCATTGTATACGAAAAACGATTCTGAACGGAGATGATTTGTCAGTCTAGGATGATTAGTAGGATATATTATATTGTTACTAAGGCCCGGATTTAAATGCATTCAAAACCATACAAATATGCTCTAAAAAATAGCCAAAAATGCGCTTAAAAAAGCATTGTACCACAAAAATGACCTTTAAATGCCGTATATTTATTTTTATTCAATTTATAACTTACAAATAAGATTTACCTACCTAATTATTATTTATTATTTTATTAAAAAAAAAAAAAACTGAAAATTTGAAATGATGACTTGATGCTGACACGCATAGTTTAGGCCGTTTTGGGGAAATATTATTCATTCTAAACATACCAAAATATATATTAAAATGTATGTAAAATTAAAATTCTAAGTAAGCCTATTGTAGTATTATACTTACTAAATTTCGAGCATTGCATTGAACAATAAATAATAATATATTGTTTAATATGTTCAAACACCAAAGATCTATTATCCAAAAGAATATTTTTATGCGTGTAAAAGTTCCTCTCGACGTCCAATAGGAGCAAATTTCATGTGACAAATATCGTTTGTAGTTAATTTTTCTGATATTTTTGTACGATTATTTTTAGATAATATTCTGAATAGGCTAAATTTTATCATATATTGAACAATATGCATTAAAAACCAATAAAATGACCCAATAATGCTAAAAATTCTCTAAAAATGAAAAAACGTCGAAATATACAAAAAATTCAAAATAAAATTTTTAGGTTTGAAGCCCTCGTTATATGAAACGAATTATGTATTTAGAAAGCATTATGTAAGATCAACCAAAAAAATATGCACTTTGCATTTAAATCCGGGCCTTAATTATTACCTATATTTAAATTGTAATATTATATCGTTATTTTACTTACTAAAAAAATAAAATGACATACGCTCATAAAATGTTTTTTTTATTGACGCTGAGTTTTTTTTTACAGTTATTTGAAGAAAAAGTTGTGGAGAACTTTGTGTTGGGGTTTTTAACTTAGATATAATTACAAAAATGTTATGAATTTTCAGCTTCAAAATTCCTTGCAAAATTTCGCTTTTTTGATGTATTTCGTAAAAATTTGAACTTTTGATGCTAATACCTACGTATAAACAAAAATTGTGACTAAAGATTTATGATTTTTTTTTTAACTACAATGAGAACAACTTATAATAAATCTTTTATTCAATTTTAAAGATTTTTTAGTGAGCCAAACATACTTTTTTTTATTGGCACTTTAAGAAAAAAAATTTAGAAAAATCGAAAATTTCAATGGTTTATAAATAGTTTAAAAAATTCTAAATATTTTGAAATTTAATCGTAAATAGATAACTCTAATATAAGCATTTTGTAAAATTTTAATACTTACAATGATTCGTTTTTAAGATTTTGTTGAAAAGTGGTTATGCGTAAAAATTCCCGTTTTCCGTTACTTTTTCAGGGTTCTTCCTGACGCTTTTGAAAACTACTGGACATTTTTTAATTTTGACCTCCTCCCTCCCAAAGTACCAATTAGATTCAATTTGATTTTCAAGGAGGGGCTGAAGTAAAAAATCAAAGCACTATTACTACTCCAAAACGTGATGAAAGGCACACAAATAAAAAACACACATCATTATAAAATCATACATTCGTCACTCCGTTCAGAATCTAAACAGCAGTTTTATTTTTTGACTCGGGAGATCAGTTGTGGGATACATTTTATTAAAAATATATGTTATATCACTGTAAAATAAATACTTAACATGACTCGACTACTTTTATAATTGGATAAAACTTTAAAAATTTCAAAACTGTTGCATATTATATTCTTTTAGGGTACTTATAGAGTTTTCATATTATATGGACTTCGCATGAAACCAACCGAATACAATAATATGATATCAAAATTAATACGTTTCGTATGGCGGAGGTGTTGTACTCTTGTTCTAACGGGATCGATTCAAGAACAGCGTGTACACTGTACAGTAATAATATACTGATGATGATTAATTAATTCAGTGTATGCAGTCTGCAGTATCACACGATTTCTCCGGTGAAAAAATAAACAAATATAAAATATGGCGCTTTATAGATGGTTTTATTGTACCCCGACCGCCGACAAACCAGCTTTGGTGTACTTCACTAATACGACCGGGACGTGTCAATATAGTAGCACTTGGTTTTTTTTTTCTTATACGTCGTTCAGATTACTCTCTAAACATTTCCGGTGTCTCCGAGAACAGCAATTTGTGATTTTCTTCAAAATCCGTCAAATAGATTTTTATGCGCATAATCTATACGTTCATCTATACTATACAAGAATAACGCTGAACAACATTACGTACGTGGAAAAATATTTTTACGTATATCGTACGGTTACCGAAGTCATTTCGCGAACGCCCATTACACCTGTAATATTATATACTATTATCCGTCACGCCGAGGTCGGTGTCCGGAAACGGTAGGTACCACCACAGACAAACCTGTCGTCCTGTGGTCGCATTGTTGCTATATTATGTTAATGCGTAACACCGACGTGTGTCACCGGGCTTATTCAGTGATTTTGGAAATTAATCCGGTCGGTACGCGATAAGGCTCGTTCGGGAATAAATTAATACCGCGTATTATAAATGTATTATTTAATACTTTGTTGGCTGCGGTCCGGTCGGATTTGACGGAAGGTTAAATAGGGAATCCACGCTGCAGGGCTCTCTCTTCCAGAGCCATTTTTTAATTTATTATTTTCGACAGAAGTCCCCCCCACCCCGTTTTTTTTAGCAATCGATACGAATTTCAGAACTAAATAACATAACATTACTAAAATATCCAAAATATGTGGGTGTGTGTCAATATAAATACACGATATTTGTAGTCAAAGCGAATCATTAGGTCGTAGTATATAATATGGTTTAACCATTCAGCGTGAACTTTTTTTGATTAGTCAGTTGCGTTAACGAGCTATTAAATACGCGCTGTTCTGCGTTGCGAAAGGCAAATTGTACAAACACTACGACAACTAGAACATTTTACGTAATTGAATTATTATTTGTAGCGACAAAATTCTATTGTAAAAACAGTATTTCGATTTACAATATATGTTTGCCCACCCCCCCACCTCTAGCGATTTTGGGTATATATATTATACAGTCATAGGCGTGCACAGCCACAACATATACTCACCTATGATATCATAATTAGGCACACCCTGGACCACATTTATTTTTAGACGAAGTAGTTTTTATACTTTTTACTTTATTATTTTTTTGTGAAAAATTTCGACATACACCTCTACTCGGTTTGTATGGTTGCAAGTGACTAATAACACTTTGGTAGTTGCTGGACAGTCTGGAGCGATGTATATTACAATATGTATGGCGTGAATATATTTTTTGTAGTGATAATTATCAAAAATTAAATTAACTCGCGATGTCCCCTCCCATTTTTTACATTTGGATATTTCGAAATGGAATTACTACCGAACGGATTAAATATAAATAAATAATTCAAGTTTAGTTAGAAATTGTAAAGGGGGCTAAGCATTTCCCAACCGCAGTATCATCACCAGTTTCAAAGTTGAATGCATCAGGGAGGCATTAAGCACAAACAAAAGGATTAAAAGTACAAACAACGAATTGAGTAAGTTTGGTTTTGAAAATTTAAAGTGTGAGTGAGTAGGGACAGGGCTTATAATATTCTGTTTAGGTAGAATGATGTAATAATAAAATACGAGTCTAAATTATTTACACATAATATGTTATAAAATTACCATAAACAAGGGAAAACAATTTTTTCGTGACTTCCCTTCTATCAAATGTATATCAGGGTAGAACTATGAAAGTATTTATGGGGATAACTACCTTTCCTACTAAGCCACTATGTAGTTGTGCCTTTGAACGCAGCGTTGACTTTGTTATTAAATCTTTGTTACATATTTGGTTGGAAAACTCAGTCATGAAACACAAAATTCCTATTTTTTTGATGTATTAACTATAACAACAATTTCGTATATGTCAGTCATCACATTCGCCCTATAATATGAATTAATAACAAATTTAGAAGGGGATATAAAAGTTTTTTTTTCGAAATTCTTCCATGTCGATATCTATTTCTTATTTACTTTTTTGCGCATATATTATTTATTACAAATATTTAATAATATTTTATCTTATATTTTGATAACATAAAAGTATTATTATTATGTTCTATAATAAATAATATCGTACTAAACTAATATACGTCTAGACAAAAAAAAAAAAAAAAAAAAACAAATAAAAATCTATGTGTATAGCATTGACTAGTTATAAATGAAACGACTAAGTATACTCACGTCGGAAGACTTAAGGAGTGATATGTGATGGGTAGGTAGGATTACTCCTATCACGAGTAACAATCAAGTTAGATATTCATATTATGCATTTCATATGGGATTGACAATAAAGTTTTTTAATTCTACTTTAAAACATAAACCCGTTCCTGCGAGTGCTTAAAATGGTATCAAATGTCACTTTAAAATTATAATAATATATATGGTTAGGAATTTGAAAATGTAAATCCACAGAAGAAACTGGAGCAAAACCAGTTACTCGCATCGCATGAGACGTATTCAGTGCATATAATTTGGTTTGCAAAATAATATTATATTATGCAGTTATTTAATATGTGCGCCATGCGAGCGGAAACTATAAAAAGAGAAAACCCTTATGTCGCACTGGATACAATAAATCGTTTTGTTTCGAATGATAATACTTAAGCAGCAATATTACAACACGAGAGAAACCCGCGTTCGTGTGTGATAAATCCGCAATACATATATTTTATTTATGACAAAAAAAAATTACACATTTATATCATACAATATTTTACCTTAAGTAGGTGATCGAACAAGGCGTATCAAATGTTATGAATGTTATGATACACGCGAGAGGAAGACTTTATTATGAATTACCGGTATTGTGGACACGTGGTAAACGGAAATAATAATAATAATAGTTAGCTGATAAGTAAGTACGTCGCACGCGGATATACAT
>NC_040879.1:71067928-71127884 GCF_003676215.2 Rhopalosiphum maidis
TTACAAAGATATTTCAACATTACGATGACATGTGTACCGATCATATTGCAGTTGCCACGTACCTTTTTATATTTTCAGTGACATTAATAAAGTATTCTATAATTATTAGCAAATCTATATTAATTCTTAGATAATACTTAGTAAATATCAGGCGATTAAAAAAAAAATATTTTAATAAACAATAATCATACCAAAGTTGAGAATTCATAGCCTCAATAATTATTAGTAATAATTTATTCCTAATTATTCATATTTGTATTTTTTTTTTTAATGGAAAATATTTCAAGAAATATTTGATAACGACATTCTTATTGTACAAACTATACAAAAATAACATAAAAACATTGCAATTAAATCAAAATTTACTCACTTATAATGATATTATTAGAATTTTACTTTGTAAAGTTTTGGCACAACCTTAAAAATTAACTTCCAATTGAAAGACAACTTAGTACCTAGTACTAATTCAACTGTAGATATTTTGTTTCTGTATTTGTGTTTTAAAACATTTCATTCAAGGTTAAAAAGATGTTCATTTAATTGTAAAAACTTAACGAGTTATAGACTAATTTAATTTACTTTTTAGAAATACACTAAATGTAATATTTTATTGTGTCTGCTATTACACATTTGTTATCATTATAGCATTTTGACGATCTTATTAGAAATTAGAAATATTTAATGAATAAAAAGAAAAAAATGAAAACAAATTTTTATTGCAAATTGTATTTTTAATTATTAGCAAATAACTAATATCTAATAAATAAATAATAATGTTGTTATTTGATGTGTATACTGTACATTACAACTTTTAATGCTTCACCTAAAAAGCCTGAAACAATTAAAATGTGTACAACATAAAACTACAATAGGTAATTAAGGTAGATACTTAAAATTAATATTCGTATCTATACGGTTTATTTAATTTTTTTTTTTAATTGTAGGCCTGTACAATTTTAGACAGAGAACAATAGGTTAACAATACGTTAGTAATAATTTTAGAATTCAAATCCTAGACTATAAAACAATTTTTAGAATACAAAACAAATTAAAATCTAAGTTTACAGGATACAATGTTGATAGAGAATAATTAGACCATGAAATATAAATCTCGGAACGTAAGACGTCCTGGATGCCAATAAAAATTGTCGGAAATAGATAACCATGGTCCGGATATTTATTTTGTAATTAACATTTATATGGTTATAATTTTTATAGGTAAGTTATAATTTTTACAAAACTGAATTTTTCAATAAAGAATAACGATTTCAGTTATTTTTTGTAAATAAAAATATCCGTGGGGATTTGCAATTTTTTCATATAATATTAATGTTTAGTGTTTACTATACGTCCATACGCAATAGTATATTTTAAAAATATTCAAATTAATTTAAAGGTATTGCCTATTGGCTATTTATAACCAGGGTTGGGCAGTATCAAAGATACAATTATATCTTTTATCGTAATATACATAGTTTTAAAGTAGCATATATCATGTATCATGATAGATTTTTTAGAGGTATCTTGCATCTTTTTTTGTCAAAAGATACTAGATACTATTATTGTTAATATTTGTACTGAATAGTACCAAAAAATTTGAATTCGATTTGCAGAACCTTCAAAAACTTAGATGAATGAAACAATTATGATAATTTTTATTATTTATTATTTTTTTTAAAGGAAATCAAGATTTTATTTATAAAAACAACATTTAATTTAAAAACTAATCATAAGACTATAACCAATTAAGTTATATATCCATTTTTAACGATTAGTCTATAACCAATTAAAACACATGTATAATTATATAAAAGTAAAATTTAAGTTATAATTTTATGTAATTTATAAATTTTGGTGTATTATATACATAATATATATATATATGATTTATTAACAATCATTTTATAATGTGTATTGGACTTATTGTATTATTTAATATTTATGATTTTACTATACCTATAATCTATATGTTATAGACTATAATACTAAAACTATTATAGAGTATAAGTATAGAATGTATAGTGTATTGTGTATGCTGTATGTATAGACCTTTTGCGTTTAATAGTTAATACAATTCAATTGGAAATATAAAAGTATCATATATCAAAGCATAAAGATACATTTATCTTGTATCATTTCTACATTCACTATGTATCTTGTGTATTTTGTATCTAGATACACTAAATGCATGTATCATGATACTTTTTTTAGTATCTTACCTAACCCTGTTTATAACATACCTATAATGGTATAATACCGTAGTCCGTAATACTAATAATTATATTCGATATTCCTAATCAAATAACTTATTATAAAAGCAATATAAATGTACAATAAAATATACTTAGACACTTAGTATATGGGCCGACAGACTGTCTCTACTTCAAATTTTACTTCGAATGCAATGATTTATTATTAAAATTAACACATTCATTATTCCATCATAGTGATAAATACTCAATGACGAAATGATGATTCGAATCTACTGTATAGTAGAGGATTAGCAACTTTTCAGATTTTTTTTATCATAAATAAACAAGTTTTGATGAAACCTAAGTAAAATTATTACGCAATGCTAATATAAATTAATATTTTAGTATGTACTATGTATTGTGATTTATAGTGTTTGATGGTACTAAATTTGAAAAAAAATTCAAGTGACTCATAATTTTAGAATATAACTTTTGAAACCAATCACTTGATTGGAATTACGATTTCAGCTAGGAAAATTTAATAAAATACTTAAATTATTACTTTCAGCTTTTATACGTGAATAGGCATTTTGATTTATCTACCTATTCGACCGGATTGAGTAACATGATTTATCGGTTTGCCTTAATAGATATCAATGTGTAATATAAAGAAAATCCTGGTAAACCTAATCCTAATCCTAATCCTAGGATAACAAAAATTCAATTCATGGATTAGTTAATTTTTAATCAAATATATACTACATATTAACATCAGTCATAAAGTATTAGTTAATTGTTTTTATATTTCATAAGTTTATTATTTTATAATGATTTAGAACAATAAGAATATAGTAATAATTATGCGTCTACCTACTTGAAATTTGACAAATAAAAAATAATAATAAAATATTTTATTAATTTATTATTAAAAAATGTTAGGTTATTTTTTCTTATTATACTGATATGGTGTGGGGCAAACGGCAGTATGTAGAAAAAAGCTATATTATCACTAGCTATATCATTTGTAGTGTACATAAACTTGGAGAACTCCCCAGTAGTGTAACTACCCTCATCAGCGCCCCGATGCAAAATATATTTTTCGCTCTACCTAGTATAAATTCGATTCTTCGACTTTTACATTAAAACTTTACCGTGACCAAATTTATGCTTTTTTTTATATAAGATTAACCCAATCACACTTATATCATATAAAATACTCTTTGTTTCAAATTAAATAAAAATAAATTTACAATTACCAAAACTAATATTATTTTATTTGTTATTTTGCGCCACGAGGCAACTGCCTCTGTTGCCCCTGCGGTAACTACTGAAACTCCCTCTTCAGTTTGATGTATAATGAAAATCGAGTGTATTTTATTAACTAATAGCTCACTTTAGTGGATTACATTTTTATTTAATGATAAATCATGTGAAAAACAACTTTGAGTGAAGGAAACAGTCTCCGTTTAAAATCAGTCTTTATGTTTCTAATTCTTGGTCACATAAACAATTGATTAATAGTTCAATACAATTTAATAAGCCAATGACTGGCCACTAAATCATTTTAATGGACTATTTCTAATTATTAAATATTAATTGATTAATGTTTAATGATTGTTCATGCTAACTTAAATAATAAGTATGTATATTTTATGATTTATTTTATATTATATTAGTATACTCGTTTATTACTATTCATATTTTTTTCAATAGGTTAAAAATAATGTAATTCCACATAATATATAATATAAATAATTTCACATAATATTATTAATTGTTATTAATATGAAAATAAATTATATCGTAGAACGATGATCATAGCTTAAACTTAGTCTAAATACTTCGAAAAATTAAATTTTTAGGTATCTATAGTAAATACTAAATATATACTATATACGCAGTAATGTAAATTTTTTAATTAACTTTGGAAAATATATATTTTGAATTGCAACAAAATAGCTAAAATCATTATTTTTCGTAAAAATATAACCAGTTTCATCAACATTTAAACTTAAAATATTATAAACAAAAATGTCCAATTTTTAATATTTTTCGGTTTCTGTAATAAAAATTTAAGAGGAACATTGTATTAATTGTTACTTTTCAAGCTTTAAATATTAAAATGTTGTAAAATTTTGGATTTTAAACGCTTGTAAAAAAAAACTTAAATCGTGTATAGTGCTGCGACTATTTTGTAGAATCCCTATTTTATACTTAATCTATATGCATATTTCTTAAGTAAGTACTAATTTTAAACTAGTCACTATAGTATGATACATTTATATAAATGTTTATAAGGATAAATAAAAAGTATTATAAATACATAAATTAATTCTAGTTTTGTAGATACTATATTTTATACATAAGACGTATTATATTTACGAATCATCAACAGTTGGGGTATAAGTGCAAATTGTGTCTATAGGTAAATACATAATAATAATAATAATATGAGTTTAAAATTAAAATACAAAATAAAGATATTTATCGGTATAAGTATAGATATTGTTTGTTCAAATATTATTTCATATAATTCAGACAAATGGAATTAAGTCATTAATTGCATAGAGGTGTGTAGCATTATTTTTAGCGTGGTAAAAATCAAATTCCAGTCTTCGTCAGCCATTTTTGTAAATAATATAAAACTGTTTTACGAGCTTTAGTTAACTGAGGAGGGTCCGATGAAGCAGAAGGATATAAATCTGCACAATGAGATACTCCTAAAAATATATAATTTGTTTTCATATTAAATTAACACATTTAATTTTTAAAATAGAGTTAAGATTAATAAAAGTTTTAAGATCAACTACCTTCAGTAAAAATTGAAACGGAATTTTGTGCTTGTGGTTGAGTAAGACCTAATTTATTCCACGGATCGATAGATCCGTGTAAATAAATAACCCTGCTTGTTTTTTTTCTTTAAATAATTGAACATCGTTTCTTCGTTTTTGACTGCCTTATACAATGCATTTAAGTTATATCTAAACGAATAAAATATAATATCATTATAATATTTATTAAATTATTCATACGGAATTATATTCATGTTCATTCCAAAGATTTCAAATAAAACCATCATCCGTTATCAGGATAGAATTCAAACATCTATAAACTGACATCAGCAACCATAAACTGCAATGAGAATAAGTGGCAAAAACAAACAATATCTATTATATTATTGTATTGTATGTCAACCACCAAAAATAAAATTGCCAATCGCTGTAAATGACTATATTTCTTATTGTGTTTACATATTAAATACTATTCCAAAATGCTTAGGCATATTATGCAGGTCAAAAGAGTTTAGCAGGTTGCAGATTTTTCTAAAATTTTAGAAATACTTAAAATTGCTTTCAGTCCTCTTCAGTGCACGTATCACGTAAGACGTAACAATTAATAAATATTTGATCTTGTAAAAACATCATTGTTACAAAATTCTTAAATATTATACACCTACCGAATCAGTATACCGAATTTATGAGGGAGTCTAGTTAAAAGAATGTAATTTTTTATGTTGTATGTGGGTCAGAGAAAAAAAATATTGTGCTGTTGGCATATTCAAGCGCCTCCTTTACAAGCTCGGATGAAGGGAGCAGAGAAGCTATGAATCTCCGGGCCAACGAGAAATAGGGCACGAAAAGAAAAAGAACATAATCTTATATTTTGCCTAATTGATAAAATAACTTTTACAAATTAAAAATTACATAATTGAATTTGTGTCTTCTACATAATCTAATTATCAAACTTTGACTTAAGTATTTGTGTATAATATTATTAAGACCTGTGATAATTGATGGTACGAGAAATTATAAATTATAACTAGAAACCGGATTTATATGCGACTAAAATTCTAAAAAATAAGATATTTCATCAAAATAATCTTTTATGTCTATAAATATTATTTTTGAACTAATAGGTAAAATTAAATACTAAAAAAAAACAAGTAAAAGTAATAATTTTTAAAAGTTATAGTTAAACTAATGTTTAAAAAAATTATTTACAGTCATATTATGGTTATATACATTATACTGGTGTATATTGTTTAATTATATTTTACAAGTATTGCTTTTTATGTGCTAAAAAATTATGTAGATCAGTTCATAGATAAAAGGACGTTTTCTAAACTGGCCCGTATAAAAATAATTACAGTATTACTTCAACACCAGAAAAAAAATCAAAATCTCTAATAATGTTATCATTAGAAAAGATATTTTTGAATCTATTGAATTTGATCAAAAAAGTTAGCTTTCCTAAAAGCAAGAAAAAATGTTTTTAAATATACAACTTAATGTAATATAATATATATGATAGATACAAACTAATAAATTAAAGTAACTGGTTTTATTTTTATTAAGTTTGTAATAAAAATAATATCGATTTTATAAAACTTTTCTAGAGGCTCTTTAAAAAATGTGGCTCCAAGGCCACAAACTGCTCCGATTTTGTGTTATTAATTTTTATATTAGAGTGAAATAACCTATTATGAGCCTTTTACCTAAGTATAGAAATATTATTTGCACTTATATACTGATTATTACAATTTTTTAATTTTTAAGAAAAATATTAGTGTGTAAGTTTCCAATTTGATGGTGTTTATATATATATAAATGCTTATAAATTTTAAAATGATTAAATTTATAAAAAATAAATTGTCGGTGAACTACGAGTGCTTATTATTATGAATCTGAGAGACTCAAGAACACTCAAATTCCCCCCTCCTTCTAAAGAACTCATTTAAATACACTACTTATAACATAAATAAAAAATATAATTTTCGAGAAATTGTTGTATGAACTTACGATTTTCCAAAAACATCTCTGCACTTTTCAGTAAAATAGTCTAATGGAATGGTATTACCAAATAAGTTATCAACTTTATTGGATGTTACAAAATGACCTAATTCTGTACAGGTTTGGTAAAGCCACTGTCGATCTGAAATAAAATAATTATTTTATATTATATTATATAAATTCAGATGAAATAGCTATCCATTTAAAGAAGTACCTTAACAATAAAAGGTATTCTTTGGATAAAAATAATGCATCAGGAATAAAAAAAATATTCCAAAATCAAAAATACTAATGTGGCAATTTTTTGTAATTATCTTCAACATTTTACTATTTTAGGTACAAAAAAGTTACAATACTACATATTCGATGATTTATTTTTTTAAATAAGTATAGTTACCTACTAATAATTATATGGTAAATACTTTATTATTAAAATTCTAATATATAAATGAGGTTGGTTATAAAAAAATAATAAATTTACAATAGTTGGCCAGCTCTAGTTTAGTAATTTAGATTGTTATACTATAATTATTGTTTTACTATATTGAAAAATATATTTTTTTCTGGGATATACGATATATCTACAGTAAGTATAGGTACTATTGTGAATAGATTGGTGTGTTTATTATTGCTTTTTATTGTTTAGTTGAATATTTCTCCCATAGTAATTGGCTTTGATATTTTTCAGTTCTTCAATTATTATAAAATATATATACAATATTTTTTAAATATAAAATTACTACGTTATTTTCAAGTTACAAAACATTAGTACAAGTAGTTCATGGATATTCTTCTAATTCCATAATATTCGTTATTTAACGAATTGCCGAAGCATAACAAATAGTTAAAAAGTAAATTCTAAAAATATGTAAAAAAAAAAAAAAATTTATAAATATTTGATACATAACATTTATTAATTGTTAGCTATGTTATTATATTAATATAAATGAGTATCAACATTTAATATTTTGTACGTATAACACCATACTCCACTTAGACTATTCATAGAAAACATTCCGTTCAATTTAACTCGAATTTATTGAATAATATTATTTTTATTCTAATAAATTACTTAGATTTTTTTCAATCCGCAATACTTGAATAAAACGAAACGATAATGTTACCTACTTATAATAAGTAATTTTCATAAATTTTAAAGTTATGGTCGTTATAAGTAGGGCTCGGATTTATATGTAAATACATTTTTTTACTGTGACTTGATAAATTAATTTAAGTGAGTGATAAATTTGTTTCAAGAGATTTCTAATGAAATTAACTATATTTTATTTTACATGTTTTTACATATTTTTCAAAAATTCCATTTTTTCCTACATATTTTGACAATTTGTTCATTTACGGTTTTTTTTAATAATTATTAATTATGTACGATTGTATTTTTCAATACAAACAACTTCCCAAATTTCCAAAAGTACGACATAGTAACAAAATAATACCAACTATTGAACTTAATCTACGGTAGATATAATTTACTCCTTCAGACATAGTCAAAATGCAATACAATCCAATAACATCAGTGGAAGCCGAAAGATCATTTAGTCAGTATAAGGCAATTTTACGACCAAATCGAAGATCTTTTGAATTTCAAAATTTCAAAATGGATGTTATCATAAATTGTAATCAAGATAATTAAAATTTTATTTTTTATTTCTATTTTATAATTTGTAACACTTTTTAGATTCTGAACGGAGTGATGAATGCATTTATTTTACAATGATGTGTGTGTGTGTTTTTTTTGTGTCTATCATCACGTTTTTTTAAATAATTTTACCATTTAAAATATAATTTGTTTCATTAGAAACTCATATGGATATATTAAATAATTAAATATTAATAGATAAATTATATTAGTAAAATACATATTTTGATTTTTTAGCACATATTTATGTACATATTTTGATAACGTAAATACATATTTTGGTTTCATAAATATATATAAATCCTAGCCCTAGTTATAAGGAATTTTAATGAAATCATTCAATTACAGTATAATGCATTACTTTAGTTACGTCACCCAACATACTTTTTAGAACTATCCATTACCTGAGTGTTATTATTGACCACTGACTTACAGTCGTCAAAATCACCAAGATCGACAAGATCCGTTAATAATCGATTAATATTCATTATTAATTAATATTTGTAATTATTAATTTATTAATATATGATGGTACATACTAACCTCCAGATTTTACATATTGTTTTTTCCAAGACGTTTCCTTAAAAGCTTTAAGTATTGATTGATATTTAGTCACTGTACAATTTCTATTAGAAACGGTTCTTAATACCCTTTGTAAATATGAATATCTTTCAAGCTGAAAAAATTGTACTTTGTTATTGATTGTTATTTTATTGATTCCTAATTTATCGAATAATAACAATCATTCAGATACTATACACATATCTAACCATACACGATGTATGCTAGTATAAATTGTTAATAGGTATAGCTTAAAATTGAATAGCTATATACATTTCTAAATCCTTAATAATATTAAAAATATAAAAATATCATAAATAAATTCTTGTACGTTAATATGCTTAATACAATAATACGCATGGAAACTTAATAATACTAGTTCACGTGACCTATCATCATAGGAAACGTTTTATGCATTTTTATGGAAATAATATACATTATAATATTTATTATATTAATAAATTTGATTAACTATAATTAACTTTACTTTTTGAATTTTATGGTTAAAGTAGACATATTCATGGGCGTCCATAGGTAACATTTTAGGGAGGGGAGGTCAAAAAAAAAAATTTGAATTTAAGATAATAGAGATTTAATGTTATTTTATAATATTTAATAAAATTTTAAATAATAATAACAAATAATTTGCCTCGGCAATAAGGTAATAATTGTGGTAATATTTATTGAGCTACAATTTCATAATATTTTTTTCCAAGGAGGCAAGTGTCCTGTCTCGCCGCCCCCCCCCCCTAATGGGCACCCATGCACATATTGTTCAAACCATTGGGAATGTAATTCTGATGAGCAAAAATATAATTTAATATTTAACTTAAAATTATATCTTTGAATAAATATTTTTTAAATATTATTGTGAAACACATCGAGACAATCTATTTATAAAATAAAATGGTTATGTATGCAAATGGGGAGGGTATACTTTTGTTTTCTATTCTTGTGCTTCTAAAATTCCTATAAGCGCCATTCCTCAGAGGTATTGATAAAATACTTACTGCGTTTCCAAGCGACTTGTCTAACATTATACCACACATTGTTCTTATTGATACAGTCGATCGCTCAACATTTTCGTAATATCTATTATCTTTATTGTATTGCATAATTAGTGCGACGGGTATAGCTAAGTTATCAAAAAATTGTGCTAAATCTTTTTTATTCGTTATGTCTACATGTTCACACGTTCTAAAATGATATAATCACAATTTATTGAAATTTATTATATTTTACTATTGTCGTATAAACTATTTTAAAATAAATTAATATGTAATTTTAAATTACTTGAATTTTTTATCAATATACTTGGCTCCGTCGTTGGTTTTAAAGTAATCGTTAATCATTCCAGTTGCTTCTTTTATATGTGAAGCACATTTTGGATTATAATCTGATAATGCGGTTTGGGCAGTCGTATAATATTCTATATGAAAATGAAAGAACTAAACAATCAATTTATTTTAGTACGTACTACTATTTTAAAACTATATATGTATCATTAGGATACCAATTATATATTATATATTTTACGATGTTGTGAAAGGCTAAATACATTATCAAACAATGCGTTATATAAATACCTACCGTTATAATCTATTGCGGCACCTAAAGTGCTACTTGACGAAACTGCCGCGTGTATGAGATGTGGATATTTCATTCTTGCCCAAGCAGCTAAATTTCCTGCATAAGATCCTCCAAATACTACCCATTTAGCATTAAACAGCAAATTTTCATTTTCGTTTGTTATGGTATTTATAAATTCTGCTACATCAGCTAATGCTTGTTCAATATTCAGGTACAGTAAATTTGTAGTATTTAAATTACTGAAACATACAATTATCATAAAAAAAAATCAATGAACATTGAATAAAAATTATTATGTTATTTTTTTACATTAATTCTGAGATACGGGTTGGGTGCTTAAAAATTTTAATTTTCATGATATAATTGACTATACTAACGTTGAATAATACAAAAAATCATCCAAATACTAAACATTTAATGAATCAGTTGTGAAAATTAAGCAAATCAATGTATAATGTCCGAAAGATGATACTTATTAAACACCTATATTATTATGGGCTTTTATAGTGACCGTGATTGTTCCATTAAATTATTCAATTTTTTATTCAACTAGATATAAATTATGCATGAATATTTTATTTCATAATTATTACGGGTTAATAGATATAACATAATACTTTAAAATTAATTTTAATATTCGTAGTTTATATTACAATTCCTACTCACAAATAACTACATCAAATAAGGCCACCAAGTTAAGACTTGTAACGACTCCAAAAATGTGAGAATTTTACGGATTATACATACTCGTATTATAGTAGGACAGTATATATAGGTACGTAGTTTCGAAATTTGTATTGGAATTTAATTGATGTATATATATAGTGTACGCTATAAATACTTCATCTGAAGTTAATTTATAAATCCCAAATACCTGTCGAGAAAAATAAATTCCGATGTCGCTACTATGTCCAGCTTAAATCATTATAATACTAAGCACCTTAATAAATTCTCCGTGTATAGTATAGCCGATGTTTCAAGCATATAAATATATAATAATGGCAAACAATGTTTGTTACATTGTTGTTATTCAAAAAAATATTAACCGTAAATTCTTGAACATTCCAAATTTAAATAAACTATAATTTACTATACACAAATTATTATTCAAAAAATGCCTAAAAAGTGCCTAATATGCTGTGTTTTAAGAAGACATTATACCCGAATGTGTTGTCTCTGTCTTACTAATGTACATCATACCAAATTTGCGTTCAGCAGAACATATTTTGTGATGTTAGCATAATATTTATATTATTAATATTACAGTAAATTTACCTATTATCAAATTTAAAAGTAAGAATATTACCTAGAAAATGTCATATCATTTTATTGATATTATCATTTTGAAGTGAGTTATAGGTATGTACAATATTACAACTTTAAAACGATAACATCAATAAAATAATATTTTTAGCTTTAAATTTGACAGTAGGTAAATTTACTCTAATATTAAAGCTAACGTCACAAAATGTGTTCTGCTGAATGCAAATTTTCTATGATGTATACATTAGTAAAACAGAGACAACACATGCGGCCATGCGGGTCTTCTTAAATTTCAAAACTTACGCTGGAGCCCAGGAAGACTATAGACTACAGAGTGACTTTATTCCATTTTATCATATATATTTAAGAATTGAGGTAATAATTATAATTTATAAAAAAGTATTTTATTATTCGTTTAATAAATACAATATATGCACATAGCATACAATCAGATTGTAGAATATTCCATGTTTTGAAATAAAGTTTGTTAAAACATTGAGCCGTTTAAATCACGAATTGTATTATCAGTCAGGTAGGCACAATATTATTATTTTGACTTATTATATTTAGTTTTATTTTTGGAATTATATTTCATTCTATATAATATTCGACTATTTAATTGTAAATATTACTAAACGTTCTTCACACCACATTCATTATTGAGTCTTAAATACAATATCAATTTTAAAGAAAACTATTTAAATTAATTATCATTTTATTCCTCATTACAGTACTCACTCAGTGGGATGACTTCTTCCATAATACCGATGCTCTAGTTGAAAACACAAGGCATTACATTTTTGAGCGTATTCGATCCAAGCCCCACCGTTCATCCAATTATGTGAAATCTCGTCTTCTCCTCCTATATGCAAAAACACTGGACCACCGTATTTATAATATTTCAAATTCATTTGATACCTCTAAAAAAAAATCCAATCATACAGTTAATAGTCGATTTTACGTATTAATGATTCATTTTAACACGTTATAGTGTATTATATTATAAATTGAATTAATTAATACCTGTTTCCATGTTCTAGTATCAATAGGATTAAAATGATCGAGTTTCTGTTCAAACCATTTATTTTCGAAAATCGAACTTCTAACTAATATTGGTATATTTGGTTCTCCAATGCCTCCAAATTTCATAGAACTACTTCCATTAGCCAAAGAACCATACCAAAGGCAACACCAAACGGCACAAAATATTAAATTCATTTTTAAAAACAAATCCTTAATCTGAAAAATATCAAACTTTTTTTAAAAATTATTCTTATGTAATTTTTTAAATTTTTATGTAATGTATTTCCAATATTTTGTAAAATAATTAATATATTGAGTCATTTATACTTATTTTAGAACATCACTTCTTTACAGTCATATTAAGTGTTCAAATTTAGAAATTAAAACAGAGGAGCTCAATTCAATTGCTGCATTCTAAGTGAAATTTTTTTAACACAAACCCACGGAAAGCTTTTCCCCGCACCCGCCAGGAATGGCAGGAATCACTAGATTTTTCAAATACTATATTTCTACTTGATACAATATAGTTAATACATAATTAATAATTGATTTATATTAAATATAATAAATTTTGGTGAACATGAATTTATTTTCACTTATTATATTTAGTAAAAGTTTTCATTTTAGACTTTATAGTAATTATAATAAGTATAAAAGTAGATTAGTAAGATTATAAAAATTAAGACTAATTCACTTTAAGCTTTCAGCATTCATAGAAATCGTTTATAATAAAAGTTACAAATTATGAAGTATAAGTTTACATTCATACAGTAACACACGCAAGGGCACAATCATAGACCATAATTAAGCGGACTTTGTTGGTTTTTCAACCATGTGCCAGACTCAGTAGTCGTATATTATTCATATTTACGGCATATAAATACATATGATTTTGTAATAATTTTTACAAATAAAATTCTCGAAACCTCTAAATATGCAATTATATGCATTTTAGTAAAAAAAAATATGTGGAAAAATGGTTCTAATTAATTTAAATAACCAAAATATTGTAAAATGCTTATAGAACTAACTGACAACCAAGCACATATTCCGGATCAATTTTCGGGGGGGGGGGAGGGTTAAATATTTTGATACCTGAATTAAATATATATTATAGAGTTTATAGTTAGTTTGCTTCTACTTTAAAAATTTCTGGGGGGCTTGAACCTCTAAATCCCTCCTGTACACGGGCTTGCTGACAACCAATTAATTTAGACTAAAGCCATAACAACTCTATTAATTGTAATCATAATTATATATAACTAGGGAACGGATTTTATTTTAAATAAATATTTTTATGTAGTTTTTAACATCGGAACGTTTGTGACATATGTGTTCGTTTCATTTAATTTTGAATAAGCTGACGCTAATTTTATTTTAAATATTTTGCAAATAAATATACGTAATTTGTATTATTGTAGAATTTCCTGGAGAAATTGAAGTTTTAATCAATTCTAAATTACAAATCATACTAGGAAAAAACTTAGGATTTAACGCTGTAATATGGGTAAGGGATATACTATTAAACAAAACTCAAAAAACAGTTTAGAAAAGAATACAATCCAAAATAATGAATGTGTATGTAATATGCACCTATCACTTCTGTTGATGTGGAGAGGTAATTTAGTCGTTGTAAAGTAATACTAAGATCGAATCGCCGTAATTTTAAATTTTAAAATCTCAAATTATGTCGTTTGTAACTGTTTCCCTCGCGAAGACTCAAATAAAAAATTTTAATTTGTATTATGTACCTATTATTTATAGATTATAGTGAATTCTATTTTATTTTCAATTTAAATATTCCAATATTATAAATAAATATTTATGAAGTAATAAACAAATATTATATGTATTTAAATATTTTTAATTTTGTACTAAATTAAAATCTGTTCCCTATTTATAAAACTTTAAGATTTCTATTGGTTCTTGTATCTACTATTTTTTGTATGTACAAACTTATGTCTTAGGTAGCCAAGTAGGTAGTTATTTAATATGTTTATATGATGACGTTTAAACGGTTTTAGATTCACGGATAATAACTACTTGTATTTATACTGATAAATAAAATAACTTAAACTATAGTGGAAAGAAAGTTAATACCTACACGTGGATACTGAATTTAAAACATTTTAACGCCATCATATAAACGAACCTATTAATTAAGAACCTAAGTAACTGTTCAAACAATTTGCTATAATATTTATGGTTGCTTGCGTATATCTAAATCATTTACGTACTTGGCTTTCGGATTTCTGTATGTATCTAACCGAACCTACTCGGATGTTCAAACACTGGAATGAAAAGTATGTATAAACAAACGTTTGATGGATGTTACAAAATTCGTAACCGTTATTATTTAAGTTAATATGGGTGTAAAACATTCCAGAGAAAATTTAATTTAAAAATTATATATATCGGTAAACATTTTTTTAGATTACAGAATATTCCTTAGAATATTATTTCATAAAATATTACTGATGGATGATACTATTGAATAGATACAAACTATAATGCATACGTTTTGAAATGTGTCGATAACGAGAAATATATATGAAAAAAATTGACTGTAAAATATTATTCATAATAATAATTATTACTAAATAACTGATTGAAAATTTGAACTAACCGCTTAACAGTAAAACTACATACAAAATGTCAAAATTACATTTTATTCGATAAAATTTTTAAAATAAAAAATAATTTGGATGTTTTGAAAACATTTTTTTTACCTATACATAGGGTATTTGGAAGTTGCTGTTATTATAGAGGTGTTACGAATTCCAGTTAATTCGGATACAAAGCCCTGGCTATATATGCGTATAAAAAGACGAAATAAAATAATACAAACAAAATATACTCACTTTTAATGATATACAGAATTTTACTTTATAAACTTTTAAATACCTATTGTAATAATTTCAAATCGAAGTCCATCTATTTCACTATGAATATTTTGTTTTTATACCTGTGCTTTTAAGGATTGTATCAAGGTTAAATGGTAGTTGTAAAATGTTTAATTAGCTTTGTGAAAATACACTAAATGTACTATTTTATTTTATACATTACGCACTTGTTACTGTTATGGCATTTTGACGATCTCATCAAAAATCATAAATAGGTACCTATTTAATGAATAAAGTGAAAAATGTGTATTGTTTTTAAATGAGTGCACTTTTATGACAAATTGTATTTTATATTAGCAGATAACTGATGTCTGTTAAATGAATAATGTTTTATTTGATGCGTATACCTATTACTTACTGACAAACTGTATAGGTACATTACCACTTTGAATGCTTCTACAAGAACAATTAAAATATTAATAAATTAATAATTATTAAAGCTGAATTACGTCAGTACAAATTTAAAATTAAAATACCTACAGTATGCTAGCATTATAAACTACAGTTTTACTAGCCTAAGTGGCATCTAAATATCCTAAGCGTAGTTAAGTGTTACTTACGATATTTCAAGCGCCATCTAAGTTTCTATCTATACAAAGTAAAATATTGAAATTTGCATTTAAAATATTTATTAAGTAATACTGTACGTGATAAAATGTTATATAAATATTTCAAATATGTAATATATAATACATTCCAAGAAATATATAAGATTAAAATTTAATAATCTTATTTTTTATCGTTTTCTAGTTAATAATTAAGTTAATAAAGTATTTAATATATTTATAAATATTAATATCAACAATAACTTGTTATTCAAAGTCTCGTAATTAATCATTTTCATCATATTATAATTATTGTAATGTTATATTAAAAATTAATGTATAATAAATAATAATAATACACTACTAGTAGATTTTGGTTCGAGAGAGTAAAAACGAGCGAGTCGAAATCGTTTTTACAGTATTTCGAGTGTTTGATACTTGCATAGCATTAAATATTCCGCTCATATAACGTTCTGTCTCATAACACTGCAGTATAAACTCAATTGGAATTTAAAAGTTGGAATGTTTTGCATTATAAGCCGTTGCAATCAATTTTAATAAATATTTAACTTGGATTAAAATCAAGAAGTGTCCTATTTATTAAAGAATGAAGGGGAAAATATGTCAATTTCCTCTTAATTATTTATGTTATAAATATGTTTATTAGGAAATTGTTTTCATTTTCCCTGGCCCACATTTTTATCTGCTGTTGTGTTTTTATGGTCACAGTAATCAATCTTATTTTCGAAGTATTTACATTTTTTTGCTTTTATTTTTAAAACTTTCTATAGTTTCAGTTATTAAAGTATTAAGTGTAAACTAATAAAATATAATTTATTAGTTATTTTATATAAATATAAATATTATTTAAGAAGTATCTCATATAACTGTATACATTTTATTGGATTTTCTTGAGATAAAAAATCACGCACAAGTGTACAACTATGCGTACAATATAAATTATAATTTATAAAATATACGCAGAGGACGTAAAAAGGAACCAATATAATAGACATGATCGTGCGTTGAGGTTTAAACTACATACAAAAACATTGAACGAATAAACGCTTTTCAATAAATTATTTTTATATTAATTTCATTTTAATTATAACCCATGTCAAAACCTAAATTAATAATATAATTCCCTTTGATCTCCGGCTTACATAGAAATTAATTGTGTTTTATAGGATTTTGTATCAGAGTTCTAACATATTTTGGTAACTTAATGGTAAGTATTTTATATCATTAGAATTATGTTCAGTTAAAATATAAGTAACGCTGTTATAGCTGATATTAGTAGAAACTTTATTTTCAGATTACCCAGTATCTCAGCTTAAGAGTAAGTTTGAAATATTTTGATAGATTCTAAGTTCTAACCAGCTATCTAAGCTATCAGAAAAATAACTTAAATAAGCAACTTTAGTAACTATATATTATGTTCCAATGTTCCAAATTAATAACATTAAATACATTTTTATCGACTTGGTGTTATTGTCGTAGGTGAAATGTCTTCTAAATCTACAGAACTATCATAGTTACATTAACTATACTAGTCATATTAAAAAAGTCTTCGATACTAGTGACATTTTCTCAACTCATTTAATTTTAAATAAATGGTTGTTAGACATAATTATAAAAATAATGAATTACTCTAATTCATTTTTTTTCTATCTAAAAGTACGTGTAATAGTTAATTCAAGTATTTTAAGTACTACTTTACAGTAATACATGTATTTTTCAAACTATCTCAACTTACGGAAAATGCACATTGAAATGACAAAATGACTATATAAAAACTGTTTAGACGTTTAGTGTTCATTAAGAATGATGCTACATGCATAATTATATCGTGAAATTATACAGAAAATTTAATTTTTTTTAAAGATTATAAACATTCCACGTGGTTTACGCGTGAACTTTCGTGTATAGGTGTGTATAATTATCTAAATTAATCCAAACCAATATGTGCATGTAAACGATCTACAACAAAGTACATCGCATTCATGGTTCTGAAATATGTAAGCACCTAAAAGACATTTTTTTAAAAATTTTCATTTTAAATAGGGGCTTCACAAGACCACAAGAATTAATTGGCTTGCGAAAAACAAATATTGTTTTGTCTGCAAAGAATTACTATTGGTTACATATAATAAAATAGTCAGTAGAATTATATCATTTTAGACGTGTAGTATTTTATATTGACCGTTCGAATGATCGTGTTAAAAATATGAGTAGCTACATATTTTAACGGAATTTAAGACAATTAAGGTAAATCCACTGGCATTATTTAATTATCACATCCGACAGCGAACATAATCTTCTTCTTAGTGTAATATACTAATATAATATATAGGTAGCATAAATGCACGATTCACGATTTTATTATTTAAAATATATATAGCAGGTGTACATATTTTTCAAATAAACGTATTACATTTATGAGCTATTTAACTCGCTTTAAAATTAAAATATCAATAAAAGCCAGTTGGGTGCCATGGATAATATTCTTACATAGTCACATAATTATAACTTTTAAATCAATATGACTCTAATATTTTAAACTAACAACATAAAATTGGTTCTTCTGTATGTAAATTTAAAATGTTATGTGTTTGTAAGATGATAACAACACGCACAATTTTTTGATAACATTAAAAAATTTTTATTTTGTAAAATGGATAGAAAACATTGTGCAAGTTCAATTTTGTAATATCGATTTTATGAAAAGTTATACGTAAATTTTTCTATATTTCACGAAGTGTAAAAAAGTGGTTTCCATTTTATGAAGTTGATAATATTATTTAAATGAAATGAACCATCTCCCCAAGTGGATGTGACAAACTTATACATCATTAATTTGACTTATTAAATAGACATCACGTAGATTACCTATGAGTAGGGCCCGGATTTATATGCAAATGCATATTCTTCTATAATTCACCTAGAATAATTTTGATTATAAATGTCGACGTTTCGTAATGTGTAGATTCTATAGTTAGTTTTTATTTTGTATATTTTTGCATATTTGAACGAAAATGCATATTACTGCATATTTCTTTATAGTAAATGTTGCATATTCTATAATTCATAGATTTTACGTCTGTAAAGACGTAAAATATCTACTGTCGATCGTAAGTAATCCATCATAAAAGAGGGCCAGGGATAGACTTCGCTAGAGCTAAACTTAAAAATGTTTTGACAAAAAATCGTGAATATTCAACATTGAAAAAAATCAATAGTATAATCAACGGCTAGGTAACGGAATGTAACGACAACGAGGAACTGTCAGTTGAAGATCTATCTAGTTTTAAATATGCACCAATTGTGTCTTGTGATGTGGAAAAAAGTTTTTCCAATTACAAAAATATGCTCTGAGATAATCATAGATGCTTTCAATTCGAAAACTTAAAATCGATATTTATTACGTCATGCTGGTACTCGTCTCAAAATAATAATTTTATATAATACTTTACTTAATTAATTTATAATATTTTTATATACTTACACAATGTAAGTGTTTACATTGTGTATTGTGTTTTTTTAAATAAATTTTAGCAAATTTTTATAGATAATATATTTAGATTGTGTACATTTTTTACTCAAAACCTTATAGTTTGTTAATTTCTAAAAAAATGATTTTGCATATTTATGATATGAAACTGCATATTTTATAGACTTTTGTAGCATATAAATCCGGGTCCTAATTATGAGCGTTTATTGGTGTATCGCCATTGTGAATATTATTTTTATATTTTTTGCTATGATTAAGTGCATTATTATGTATCACTATTATACACGAAACAGGTAATTTGCAAATAGGTATGACTATGAAAAAATTGAACGTACGAACATATTTTATAATATGTTTATAATAATAATTAATTACAACCACAAATAAGTATTAAAATTT
The DNA here is from genome assembly GCF_003676215.2 of Rhopalosiphum maidis. Classification (NCBI taxonomy): domain Eukaryota; kingdom Metazoa; phylum Arthropoda; class Insecta; order Hemiptera; family Aphididae; genus Rhopalosiphum; species Rhopalosiphum maidis. The sequence goes on from NC_040879.1 coordinate 71,088,363, forward strand.
AATAAACGTATCGCATACTATGTATATTGAGCTGACTCAACAAAATCATTTTCTGCCAACCATTCTTTCAAATATGCTCTGATAGTAGTACGAGCTTGCGTTAATTCCGGAAGATCTGACGATGCCGGAGGATACATATTTGCGCAATGAGCTGTCCCTAAGAAATAAAAGCACGTAAATCACAATCAATAAATTGTTGGTATTACTAAATAGTTTTATTTTTAGTTACCTACGTGTATACGTTATAAATAAATCAAATAAAAATTATAATAATATAATTATTTTAAATAATATTAGTTAATAGTTACCATTAATAAAAATTGCCACGTTGTTTTTTGTTCTTACGTGCGTAATACCTAATGCATGCCACGGATCAATAGAACCATGTATGAATAGTACCCGGCTTTCTATTATGTTCAAATCACCAAACATCGTATTAGTTCTTCCGACAGCATCCGATAATAGTTCCGCGTTATATCTAAACGGAAAATATTATCTTTAATATGATGTGTTCGAATAGTTTCTAGTATTATACAATATATTTTATATATTCTACTACATTATAAATAATGTATAATAAAATTTCTACTGTAGATGAATATGTCACTATGTCAGTGCACATATTATAAATGATTGTCATAAAATGAACATATCTCTTATGTACCTACTTCTCTATGCCTATACTTAATCATAATAGATATTCATATTTTTATATGTTCATCAACTTACGATTTTCCAAAAATGTCTATACACAAATTAATAAAAAAGTCTATTGGAAAGTTATGACCAAACACATGATTATCTTGACTGGATGTCTGATAAAATCCAAACTCTGTACAAGTTTGATATGTCCATTGTCGACCTGTAATACAATTTTTAATCACGAAAACATAAAGAGCAAATTTACAAATTAAAAGTTAATATTGTATACTATTAACCACGTTTTACAATAAAATATTATGTATCATTCGTAATAATAATTCCCAAGCTATATTTAGTATAGGTATATAACTTTCATAATTGAATTCAATATACTTAAATACTCAATACTAACCACCTCTTGCTGCACTACTGCTCCAAGATGTATTTCTATAAAAATCAATCAATTGGGAATAAATGTTATCTTGGCATTCTGCTTTATGTAAAGATAATAGTTTACTATTAACTGCTGCGTACCTATCTAACTAAAACAATACAATATTATATTATTACAAAATTGCTATAAACCAGGGCATTTACATTATAATAGATAATGTAATAAATTAGCAATAAAAGTTTATTTTTTAATTTTTATTAAATAAACCAAAACTCATCTCAGATTGTAGATATAATGAAGTTTTTATGATTTCATATACGTAATTTTTCAGGGTTTAGTTAAAATGTACAATACCGTTAAAATTACTTTTTCTATAAAATATAATTAATTTATCTAGGACACAATATATTATTTTAGTAAATTTAAGAAGATGATTATTATTTTGACTATAAATATAATGACATTAAATCCTAACATGTCGCACAATTAGTAATTGTATTGAATTTTTTTATGTTTAACATCTAAACCTTTTATGGATTAGGTGGGATGTGGATTATAATAAATTACATTAAAAAAAAAAAAAAAAAAATGTGTATTTCTAAAATTATAATATTAATATAATCTGTAGATTGTAACCAATGGCAACCACTATAAAAAAATATATTAAATTTTTATTAGATAACGAAATTCGCGGGTGATTGTGTGAGACCTAACCGCCTTATAAGGTTTGATAAAAGAAGCTGAAATACTGGGCGGTTTTCATTTGGGCGAATGACCCAAAATAACATATCGTTTGGGCGAATTAATACATATCATTTTGGCGAAATTTACACGGGACCCTAATTTATTTAATACTTCGTTTGGGCGAGTTATAAATATATTTTTATAAACTAATACGTTTTCCTTCCCATTTTTAGAGACTTAGGACTCTCAATTAACTCTAACGGGTATGGTTAAAAATGTATTATATTGTTATTATCTTAACTAAATTTTTTTTTATTAGCATGGTATCTCATATATCCATTTGTTTAATAAAATGGATCATATTCTTATACAAATTATCATAATAATATATTATTAAAAATCCTAACTAATTATAATAATTAATAATTAGCATGGTATCTCATGCCCATTTTTTTATTATAATCGATTATTGTTAATTTTCCGGTTTGATATTCTTCCCATGATTTTAATGTATAGTCTTGTTTTTCTTTAGTATTTTTTTGTGTTGATAGAATTAATTTGTATAAAGTTACAATACTTGGTGACATACTTATCACCAATTAATCGAAACGGTATAATAATTATATTGAGTTGAATACATTGTAGTAAATACGAATATGAAAATTATTGTATAGGTAAGTACATTACTTCCCTATTATTCCCTGTATATATTCCTGAATAATTTATAAATTAATTCGCCTAAGTGATCGGTTTATTTCTCGCCCAAATGATGTATGCTCTACTTAGGTAAATTTTGGGTTATTTGCCCAAATGAATGACGCCCGAAATACTCTCCGAACCTCAAGGAAATACAACTTTTATTGAAGATGACAATCAAGACGTAGAGTCTGAGATTCACAGTTAGCATTTTACGTTTATCGTGGTATTCCGTTTTAGTTCGTTTGCACGAAATGATTACAAGCATATATTTTCTTGTAATGAGTTGCATATTAATGTTTACGTATCAAAACACTTTTAATATACATACATTATTGTAAAATCATTGCATTCATCGTTCTGTAGTCTGTTCAGAATCCAATGATGTACATACGAATAGTGCATATAATATATTAAGTATTAACTTACTGGAGTTGGTATTGATTTGTTAACCATTATATCACACAAAGTTTCTATTGTTACCGAGGATCGATCAGGATTCGAATAATGTCTGTTGTCTTTATTGTATTGTACAATTTCTGCGAAATTATCAGCTAAAATTTCAAACAAATATGATACATCTTTATCGTTTTTTCTATCTAAAGGATCACACAATCTAAAACGTTTCGAAAATATTTATTATTTATACATGGAAAGTAAGACAAGTCATATTATTGCGGTTCACTTATATTACTTGAATTTTTTTTCAATTATTTTTGCTCCGTGATCGGTTTTAAGCAAATAATTGATCATTTGATTTGCTTCTTTTATTTGTGACACACATTCTGGCTTATATGTTGCTAATGCATTTTCAACTACCATAAAATATTCTATAAAAAATAAAATATACATACAATTATGCTAAGTTGTGTAATGGTATTATTACTTTAATACTCTATGTCTCTATATGATACGAAGAAAGTAAAATTATTGAATGATCTAATCCATTCTATATTTAACGTACTAACAAATGTTAATTATACGTAAGTATATATTGTATTTATTACGATTTTAATTTTTTTTTTTTACCTGAAATTGTTTATTTATGTATTAATAATTAAACTTAATATCCTAATATAGCTCTCTAAGGCCTAAATAGTTAAAAATTATAACCATATATAGTCAACTGTAAATTGTATCTACTTATATAAGCATTAAATGTGTATTTAATTGATAGTCAATATTATTATACAAAAATTTAACTCAAGAGACGTAATCAGAATTTTTTTTAGTAGGGGCAATAATTTACTCTTGTATAAGAGCAAAGGTGTTTACAGAAATTTTTCAAAAAGGCGTCAATTTTATATTGTCTATATATATTTAATTATATTTTTTAAATATTATAATTTTTTTATTTATTATTTTATTAAAAAATATGTATTTATATATTAATGAACCAACAGAAAACAACAAAAATAATTTTTAATTCACTTGGCTCGTTTATTATTTAAGTACTTAACTATAGGTACTTTAAGTACATATGCCCCTTTATTGTATTAAATTGTAATAATAATAAATGGCCTTGTTAACAACTTAAAAGATTAATGCCGGGTTGAATAAATAATTTATAAATACTTTTCGATTTAATATAGTGAGCTAATTGTCCCTCAATCATGATTTAAAAGTTCATTTCAATGAACTATTAAATTAATCAATATTCTTTGAAGCCCGGCATAAGTATACTATAATTTATAACATAATGTAAATATAGGTAGTAATATAAACCTAAAAAAAAAAAACAATATATTTTTATAAATAGTAAATTTATATAATAACTAAAAAAACTTTTAAGATGACGTCACACCCGTATGTATCGTTTACGACGTTTACGTTTTATAAATGTACAATATGGAAAATTTTAGTTCAATAAAACCAATTTTGTGTGTTTAGCTTAAATATTTGAATAAAATTACTTTTTATCAAACTTAAAGGTAAAAATTATCTGACATCTGTATTCTCGTTTTTACAGTGTTTTAATTTTTAAGCGAGTTACGAGTATTTAAAATATAATATTTAAAAATACATTATGTACCTTGTATGTTTGTAAGACAGAGACAACAGAAGGTTATATTAAATGACAAATTAACAGTTCAATTTTATGAGATAATAGCAATTCAAACTCGTTAATAATTTTTTTCATTCGGTATAGAATTACAAGGCTTAACATAATGTTTATGAACATAGAACATATATCATAGATTCATAGGTATATAAGCCATTTATGCGTCTATCGTCAATAACATTTCTCATCCAAGTTTTAGCTATGTGTTGAGTAGGTATCTGATAAAAAGTGGATCATCCCCCTCCAGAATTTCTCCCATTATAAAAATAATTTAAACCAACATTTTACGGTTTATATTTATACTTATATTATTATACTATTACAGGCCCCTCTCAAGAAAATCACGTATGTGTTACTAATGTTAGGAATTGTAATATCATACTACTATTATCACATACTTACTATCATACTATTATTATGTGCGTTTGCCTAAAATATTAAATAGTGAAAACTATACATAAAAAAGCACAATGGTGGACTGGGTGGAGTGAGAGCAATTGTTGATGCCAGGGTATACACTGTACAGAGTACCTAGTCTTAACTATGATTCATAAATCATAATCATATCGTTTGTCATTTAATATAATGATGCTGTTGATAATTGTCAGTTGGTATCCATATAATATTCAAAACTTTTGTAGTAACATTCATATAAATTACAATTGTAAAACATTGTTATGCCTCACGTAGGTTAGGTAAGAACACTGAACACAAATTTTCCTAAAATTTCAAGAAAAAACCCCTCAACCACCTAGCTACATCACTGATTTATCTAAATATTAGAATCTAATAGATACTCCTGTATTTGTACTGTTTGTAGACTAGACTGTTAGTTTTATATCAACTGTTGTATACATAGTATTAAGTCTAATTGTTTAATGATTATTATTTAAAAATCACTTTATTTTATTGGAAAATGGCAATCCATTTTTAATATACATACCTTTAAAATCAATTTTTGCCAACAAAGGCCCACTGGAAGAAACTGCTATGTGTATGAGATGTGGATATTTCATTCTTAACCATGCAGCTAAAGACCCAGGGTAAGATCCTCCAAATGCTACCCATTTAGCTGTAGACGATATTTTGTATTTAATTTTGATATTAATAATAAATTCTGCCAAATCAGCTAAAGCTTGTTCGCTGTTCAAGTACACTAAATTACTAGTACTTATATCTCTGAAAAATATACATTTATACATGAAAATATAATAGTAATAATCATAAATTAATAGAAAAATAAATAAATACAAATTAAAATTTACAGAAAACTACTATTAAAATAAAATTAAGCAGTGGAAATAATAGCTTAGGTATGATATTTTCAATTTTATTAAGAAAAATTTTACACTTTTGTAAAAATATACTGAATTTTCTGAACGAAATAATAAATATATTGGTTTTTATATTGTGTTTTTATTGTCATATGTAGAGATTTTGCATTTTAAAGCAGAAAAATGCTTTGATTTTCAATTTCGAGAGTAGTGTTTGCTAGGAAAACTAATCAATCTGGATAGTCTCAAAAAATCAATTATGAAAAAACATTTTGAAACCGTAACCATCTTCAAAATTAAAGATTTTAACATATTATTTTTACTGCTTGTTCAAAAGTTGATAACAGGCAAAAAACTGAGACATTCGCCCAAACAAATAACAATAAATTTAAATTTGTTGCAATAATATACGACTATACCTATTATCTATACCTACAATCTGTAGGTATATACTATGTATATTATATGTCGTACAATATTCATTGTAGATATTATAATTTATAAGTTATAACCCATAGGTATAAAAATATTACCATTTAAATTAATTGATTTATATTTTATTATAATTCTTACTCAGTAGGGTGACTTTCACCATAATACCGATGTTCCAATTGAAAACATAAGGCATTAAATTCTTTAGCATAATCAATCCAGGATCCGCTGCGCATCCATTTAGCTGAAATTTCTCCTTCTCCTCCAATCATCAAAAACACTGGTCCGTCATCTTTATAATAGTTCAAATTCACTTGATATCTCTATACATAATTTATCAAAATTACCTTTATATTAGATTTTGAATTATTCTGATGATTATTTCATATTAGATTTATACTTTCATAGTATACCTACTCACCTGTTTCCACGTTCTATTATCAGTATGATTGAAATGATCTAATTTCTGTGTAAACCATTCGTCTTCAGCGTTCATTGCTTTTAATGATTCTGGCTCATTTGGTTCTCCTAAACCAATAAGAATTTTTTTCATACTGTTGGTTGGTGAACACAACCACATAAAAAGCCACAATATACAAAATTTCGATTTCATTTTTCAAATAAAAAAATATAATCTAAAAAAAAATAAGTAGGTAATAATATATATTAGTATTTAGTATAATAATATTCATAAAATAGTTAAATAATAAATGCACAATGATATATTGCAATTTTTAATTTGAATTTGAATTATTGTACCTAAATTAAAATTATGATTATACTTTTTTTTGTATTTTTTTTTCTAAAAGATAGGTAATTTATAATTACTCATTAGTTTACAAAATGTTTTTATGTAATTAAGTCAACAGATATTCAAATAACAAACTAAAGTAAGGCACCTACATATTTTTATTAAAACATTCTTATTAGTTGTTACTTGTTAGTATCAATGTATATATATTGGCATACCTATTACATTATATAAATCCCATCTTGTATCAAAAATAATATTATAAATTAAAATAAAATATATAACTATATTGATTAAGTATTTTATATAAAACCTATGAAATCAGGTGAAGTGCCTGATGACTGATACATTCACTATAATAGATTAAAATATATGTAGGTACTCATAAATGTCAATAAAGGTGGGAACAGACTATTGTCACGTCACATGAGCTCACGTGCTATCACGTTGGCACATTTAATTCGTGATATCACGTTTAGAAATAAACTATAATCATATATGATATAGTCATATTATGTTGTCATACTTTTTCATGTCACAATTTATTACATAGTAGTCAGTAGTCACTGTTTACGTATATTTAAACACAAATTTTTTTCTTAAGTCAAATTTATAATGGAAAGTTTGACTTCAAGTAGTTCAGAATGGGAAGAGGAATTGGAAACTGCAGCTGTTTTTGCAATTTTGAACAAACAAAATAAAAAATCCACCAGATCATGCTGGGTACATGAAATTAATAAAAAAAGGTTAAAATTAGGAGAATTCCATCGTCTAGTTCATGAATTACGAAATGATCCAAGACGATTTCACATGTATTTCCGAATGACAAAAGATGAATTTGATTATGTACACAATCTTATTAAAAAAGACATACAAAAACAGAGCACTCAATTTCGAAAACCTATAAGTACCGAAGAAAGATTAGCGGTTTGTTTGAGGTAAGTAATAAAATATAAATATTTTACGAGATTCAAATCATTTTATTATTTTTACCATTAATATTAAATTAATTATTATTAGTTTTATAATCTAAACAAATTAATTTTAAATTATTACAAATAAAAATGTTAAGGATTTTAGATTATTAATTAAACAAATTTTACTTCACTGATATTGGTATTGCGGAATGGACATCATTTGAAGTAATGTTGGTCTGGTAGGAGTCTGGTCTTGTACTGCAATATGTTGGTCCACTGATCCTTGATAATGTTGTTCTGTAGTTAAAGAATAATTTTTGGGTGAGTCTATAGGCGATGTCATTGTATGTAAGCTACTCGTACTAGGCGCTGAGGATTGACTTGAAGCTGATGGCATTGTCTGCAAGCTACTCATACTAGGTGCTGGGGAATGAGTTGAAACATATAGGTGTTGTGTAGGATAACTGGGATAAATAGCTGAAGACCTTGGTTCTTGATTACATCTTATTTCGGCAGATAATACTGAGTTACTTAATGCAAGTTTAATTTGAGCTTGTTCAAATTTTGGTAATTGTTTTGTCATTCTTGACATACTCAGAAAAAACATGTCCATATCATCCAGATTTTCGAGGAAGAACCCATATTTAGTTTAATTGTCACTACTTATATTTTTTTATGAATTGTATAATGTACATATATATTTTCACATGTTTATTAATTTTAAGATTTAAATAAAATAAAGAGTTCAGAATAAATTGTATTGTACTAAATAAGAAATATTATTATATTGTTATGCTCGAAGTAAATACGGTCAACGGGCCTAAAAATAATAGGTAATTATATAAGCTACGAGATATCTATTTAAGTTATTTGGTTATCGCGTTTAATGAGTGGACTGTGGATTTTTCCTAAATAAAAATAATCTAATACTAAAATAAATGGATTGCTATATTTTGATGGTACCTACCGTTGTTCTCAGATAAATAAAACAAATCATCTTCGTAAAATCAAAACATTTTTTTCTTTCTTCAGAATCTAAAATAATAGTAGAAATAATAATTTAATTACCTGTTATTTTAAGCTCTTTTCCGATTTCTTCCCACGCATTTTGTCTAATTTGTTGGTCCCGATAATCGGAAGAACCATGGTTGTATAAAACCGGATGTTCACGAACTTTTTCGATTAAAACTTCATCCATTTTTAATTAGGTAAATTAATTTTAATATATGTATTTTTCTAATACACCAAATTCGTGATGACACGTGAGTCAAAAATGTGTGTGATGCTAGAAAATCAAAATGTGCTATCACGCGTGAGTTAGAAAATGTGACGTGACGCGCATGACGTGACATTAGTGTGGCGCTGATACATTAAAATACTATATAAATCTATATCCCATACTTTTTGAACGTGACGTGATAACATATGACAGCACGTGAGCTCACGTGACGTGACAATAGTCTGTTCCCACCTTTAAGGAATATATTTGAAAATCAAAAGTGGTTTTTTTTTATGTGGATTATCTAATTTGAGTTTAAATTAATTAAGTGAACCTATTACCTATGGGCTACTGTCTACTGTGTTTATAAATTTAAAAAAATTATATTAAAATTTACAAATCATAATAATATAATAAATTTAATCAATATAAGAATATTTTTTAAATATTTTTTAACATTATTAAATTAAACATAGCTATTTTGCCTATTTATAATTACTTAGCTTGCTTAATATTATCTTATAGAAATTGAAGTTAACAACAAATAAATTAAACAATAAACATCAAATAATTCATATAGACATAAACTATATAGTTATAATACAACATAGGTATTTATTGTTATTAACAAATTACTAATATAGATAGAAAACATCTAGAATTTAAATAGAAGTTTACAAAAATACAAAACCCCTTTTTATTTTAAATGAGATCAAAGTGGATCTATTTAACATTACTTCTGTAAAATTAATAGTTTGTATTTGATGTTCTTATTCGTTAGCTACATTTAACTAAGCCACTGACAAGTTTCATAAAAAATTTATTAATTATATTCCATCATATCATGTACCTATGGATAAACAGTGGTGTATATCATATGTATATTATATCATAATATGATGAAATAGGTATTAAATTTATATTTAACACGTTGAACGCCAACGTCGATTCGACGTGCGCGAGCCCGTCGCCGCCGTCGATCGACATGCGGGTGCCTGTAGCCGCGCGTATAATTGGTATAATTTGCGCGTGTCAACACCGTGTTGACACCGGCCATGGGCGCCCGTTTTCAGTAATTTATAAAAGTAAGCAATTTCTAAAACCATACTTATAATTTATAATCATAAGTTATTATTATACTTTCAAAACATTTAAAACAAAAAAATCAAAATATATTTTTACCTCAAAATTATACAATTTGTATAATTATAACAATATATACATAAATATAAAATAAAAATGTAACTTTAAAAATATTTAAAAAATAAACAAAACATATCTTTTAGTTTGAAATGATACACTTTGTATAATAATAACACTGTATACATAAATATAAAATAAGAACAAAACTTTAAAAATAAAATAAAACATAATACCTTTTACTTTGTATAATAATAAAAATTAATACGTAAAATAATAATGAAACTTATATTTTTTTATAAAATTAATCAAAACTAACTAGATTATGCGTGATAAATTTCAAAACAGTTTTCGAGGCATAAACCAGGTTGACCTTCACAACTGGAACAGTAGAATATTGTTGTTTTTCGTAAGCCTTTTGAATGGCACACCTTGCATCTTTTTCTATAAAAATTTTTTTTTTCGTTTTTTGCAACTTTTGTAGGAAAGTGCGAGTTTGTTATTTTTGGAGGAAGTGCAGGAGGAACATTAATGTTTATTTGACTTTTTACTAATGCTGTAATTACAGAAAGTCTAAAATCATACAGACTACATTTTTTTACGTTTTCTATGTATATGTAGTAGGAATTTAGCAACAATAATTGAAAAAAATGAATTCCAATCTTTTTGTACCACCTTATTGTTTTCCTCTCGCATGGATAGTATGATAACATCTGGTCTTGTCTATCAATTCCTGACATATATTTATTGTACATAGAAATTGCCATCGGTTTCAATTTTTGTTCACCTCTTCGGTTAGTCACTTCAACCAAATCATTTGTGTGCTCAGAGCTTATTGCTAAAACTTCTCGTCTGTCTCTCCATTTCATTACACATACGCCTTCCTTAGTATACTTTCCAACAGTTTCTCCTACTTTTAATTTTTTTGAAGTTATTTCTTTAGGGTTCCCTTTTCTATTCGCACGCAAAGTTCCTGTACAATATGTTCCTTTAGCTAGAAGTGTATGAGCTAGTTTCACACTATTGTAATAGTTGTCCATGTACAATGATCTTCCACAATCAGTAAGGCCTTCCATTAATTTTACAACAACATATTCTGTGTGAGTAAAGTCAGTCGACGTATCTTGCCCTTGTCCAGAGTATATCATAATTCTATGAACCAACCCACCAGATTCTGTGAGCATATAAAGTTTGATACCATACTTATGGCGTTTATTTTTAATATATTGCCGGAAAACTAATCTACCCCGATATAAAACCATTGACTCGTCGAGGGACAAATTTTCAGAAGCTTCATAAATATCTTTCATTTTATTATTGAAATATGTTACGATCGGTTCAATTTTATTCAGGCGATTATTGTCATGATTTTCATTGTCAACAAAATGTAAATTTCTTAAAATTAACATAAAACGATTTCTACTCATATGCTGTCGAAAAAAATTTATGTTGAATAACTCACTTGTCTTCCAATAATCTTCCAACCGATTGACTCGTATAGATCCTGTATGAAACAGTAAACCTATAAACATTTTCATTTCTTGTATATTTGTATCTTTCCACGCCGTAATTCGAGATGATGCACCTCCAGATCCAGATAAAAAAACTTGAACTGCATTTTTATTGGTTTCATTAACTATCAACTCGAAAAGTCTGTCGTCGAATAATAGATTAAAATAATCAATCGGCTCATTTCCTTGTGGAAAAACTTTCAATCCTTTGGATTTTGAAAAAGGGATACGTGCCACTATAGGTTGTCTATTACTCCAAGTATAACCTGATGTAGAAATAATAGGTACATCTGATATTATCTGATTATCCTCTTCGGGCTGTACTAATGGAAGTGACCATTCTAGATCGACATCATCATCACCAGAATCCCCTTCCCCTAAATCAGTACCAGAACTTAAGCCGAAATCATCATCTGAATTTTCCAACATGCGTAATAATTCTTCGTCGGTCGTTGCAGGGTTGCCCATTTTTCTTAAAAAAAATGTTCAGGTTCGATCATATTTTACATTTTACGTAATTATACAACTAAAGAAGGTCATAAGTATTTATCGATAATATATAATTATAATTTATTAATGTAAATAAACTCCGAAAATTGGGAAAAATTAATTTAAAAAAAAAAAAAAAAAAATTTGTATATACCTAATATTATGATTATATATTTCTACTGTATGAAGATAATTATTGTATTAGTAAGTATATTATAATATAACTATCCAAATGTGAAAGTAATGTATGAACTTATGTGAAATAAAAATAGAACTTACCTTTTATTCATTTTTATTTCTTATAACAGAATAAATTGTAAATAAAATATAAATATGACGAAAAATCGAAACCAACTATTCTGCGTAATAAACAACACGCTAATGAATAGCCGACTAAAATTTCAAATATGTACGGCTATAGCCAGCTTCACAAAGTCACAATAACGGATAGGTTACAGAGTGTCAACGACGTGTTGACACCGGCTATGCGCGCCCGCCTAGTTGTGTCAACGACGCGTTGACATCGGCCACGGGCGCCCGTTTAGTCGTGTCAACGACGCATTGACGTTGGCGTTTAACGTGTTAATGGTCATATCTAATTATATTTTTATTCAGTCAAATATTTTACTAAAGTATGGTAGAAAGGAATAATCAATACATTTAAATACTTTTTTCATAACTATCCAATGTATTATGTAGAAACATTTTTAAACTTCAAGATACAAGTTAGAAAAAATTATATTTTAGCATATCATAATTATTTTTTTGTAGTCACATATTTTATTTTTTTCCGAAATATTTTTAACTACCTATATAATTAATATTGTAATAACACCATATGTAAACCACACTACAGAAGTAAATTGTTAACTAAATAACAGCCAACAGCCATAATATGCATAGTACTATAGTAGCTAATAAATTTGATAAAATAAAATGTTAAACCTGATATATTTCACGTAATTTGACTGAAGAATTTTTTTAAAACACTAAAAATTCTTCACTAAATATTATGTATAAGAATAATTTAATTTTAGATTTATAAAATTTACTACTTCACTCGTAAAAATTGTTTTAGATTTTGTAAGCATGTATAATAAATGAAATAAATATATTTATATATATATAATATACTAAGCTGGTTAGATACTATACAAGTATATAACCATCAATAAAATGAAAATATAAACTCTTTATTTTCCCCTCTTGGTTTAGTTGATACTAAATAATTAGATTATTTTCTTTTCTATTTATCAACTAATTAAGTAAGCAAATGCCTACTTCTTAATGAGTTTGTCTTTCTTATCGTTAAACACTTATGCTCAGCAATAGGTATAAAAATTAAAAATCATTAGGTACATTTTTAGATAAAATATAATTGTATTTAGTAGGTCGTATAGTTTATTAGTAGGTACTATTTTTTTTTTCAAAATAAATCAGAACATCAGATAGAAACCACTTTTATCTATGTAATTAGAATTGTTTTGATATTGTTCTTTTTTTTTTTAAGGAATAAACATTTAAAAAAATCGTCAAAAAAACAGCAAGCGTACAGATGTCTCCGTTTGAAGAAATTAAACTCATTTTATCATTTGAAAAATTAATTTTTGAATTTCCATGTAACATAATATTGAAAAAAAAATAAGAGAAATTCAACAAAAAAAATAGGAAAGATATTATTTATGCATACATTTTTTTTCAAACACATTCTAAACTACTTTCTGGAAAAACTGTAAAAATTCAAATTTAAATACAGTAGAACCTCGATTATCCGTCACCCGATTAACTGTATTTTTCTGTTAACCGCCAGACGACGAACAAAATGCGCGTTACAATAAAATCTTATCCTCTTCTGTATGAGCACTATGAGCAGGTTTATCTGAAACTTTCCGACAATAGCTACTAGATAAGTGATAGGTGATAGGTATGTACATACTACATATATGTATAAACAGTATATTGCGATTGTGGACGTATCTTTTTATTGAAAAGTCAGTTAGTACACGTGCACAGTTTTCGTCTCTTTTTGTGCAAATATCTTAAGTTTAAAAGCAATTTAAAAAAACGAAAAAAATAATTAATTAATTAAAAAAATAATAATAATGTACCAGTAAGTAATAGCATCTAACTATATCAATATGCATGTCATAATTATTGAAAAATAATAAATAATGTGTATTTATATGTTTAAAAAAATATTTGTTGCTCGCTTAACCGTATTTTTGATTATCCATCAAAGCTCTGATTCCGAAACTGACGGTTAATAGAGGTTCTACTATATACTTAATGAATCACGCAGACACGCAGTACTACAAATATACTTACTGTATCATGTTACTATTATATTAACATAATCCATATTTATAAGTTTATTAGTTTTATATTACCTAGGTACTTAGTATTTAGGTTCTATATAAATATATAATCATAAATTGAGTCCTAATAAAAGTTATGGTATTTATTAGCTTACTTAAATTTTCAGAATGGTTTAAACTATCATTTTTATTACCAACTTGTTCATTAATATGTGTTTGCTCATTTAATAGTTTATCATAAATAGGTACTAATAAACTAGGTATACTTAAAATAGGTACTTAATTAATTGATACATAATATGTGTAAATAAAATACATTTTAAATCAAATTAAGATAAATTATATTATGCACATTATAAATTATAACTAAGTGTCTATCTAGTACCTATCCATTTATTTAGCTATTGCTATAGGTGCGATTATTAAGTTAAATATTATTAAATTGAATGTTTTAAAATGATATCTACTATTTATCATAGGCATACATCGCCAAATTATCATACTAAATAATTGAAAATTGAAATAATATATTATTGTTATGTACACAATGCATATTAACTTACTTAAATCCTAAAGATTTTCTATACCTGAATATCTTCATAAAATCATAACTATTACTATAATATTGTTGTAATTTTAGTTCTTAGTTAATTTTATAAGTGCATTATTTTTAAATGTTGAGCGATCGATGCATTTTTTATTAGTGCGTTTTCTTAGTTTTTAATACCAGTCTTACTTATTATAAGTTAATTATTTTATACATGATAACGAACAAATGGTTAAATCATTTATAGTTATTTACGTCTAACTGGTCTAAGTAAGATTCTCTCGAAGAACGTAACTAATGCGCAGAATGTTTTCAAGGTGAATATCAGTTAATCTTGAACGATATATTTTATTCTTTTAAATCTCCAAATATATAATCATAAAAATATCTATTATGTGCGGAAAACTAGCTTTCAAAAAAATATATTTAGCGGTCCGGTTATTTTCCCTCCGTGGGCTAACCCTTGTTATACAGTGTACGTGACATATGCCATTAACGCTTAAAAATGTTATAACTTTAACTGGCATGGCTGTTATTGTTACTATTACCTAAATGGCTAAATATTAACAACATAGATACACTAATGAATAATGGTTCAAGCAATGGTCTGCGCAAGCGGCGACGAAGACATTAGAAATTGGCTATATTTTGCTCCTTAAACAATAATCACAAAAAAGTCACCTTAATGATACATGAATTATGATGTCCAATACAATAAAAGTAGGTAAAAGGGTACCGCTCAACTATACAGTAGATATCGAATTGGTCATTATAATGGGTATTGAGTATTTGAGTATATTAAATCTGAGTTAAATGATGTATCACTGCAGCATACGAAAAATTATTCTGAGCGGAGACAATCTGTCAGTCTAATATTACCAAATACTAAGTATATTTTAATTTTTATTACTTAATATTTATTTATCTATTATAGTAATTTAATTTACTATTAGTAATACCATCACAGAATTTGTGGTACGAATGTCATTGTATGTACAAAATATAATAATATAGGTAAGAAAAAGTTTCAAATAGCTATGTAGGTACCTAGGTACTCAAAAAAAAATTTTTGAATTATAACAAAATAACTAAAACTTTTTATAAGGAACCTTGTGTTAAATCTATCTTGTATATAAAAATTGAACACTTCATACATTATTATAACTACAAAATAATTGTCAATTTTTCGTGATTAAAAAAAGTCAAACTTTGAATTTCCAACGCTTATGCGAAAAATCATACACATATATTTTATTAATACGTTTACAAAATATTGTAAATTTACGCTAAACTATTCTATATAAACAACTTATGAGGAACTTTGTATTACATTTTGAGCTTTTTAGTAATTAGCGTTTTTATTGACGTCATTTATTGAAAAAATTAAAAAGTAAAACGTACATTTCAAACCTTAACAAAAAGCTCAAAAAAGTTTAAAAATATATTTATCGTGATAATTATATTGTAATCACGTATCTATGGGAAATGATAATCTTGCTAATTTTTTTTAAATATTTACCTACAATTTTTCGTTTTTTAACTATAATGGTTATAACAAAATACGAATGGAATTTTTTTATGGCTTAAATGAAGTAAGTGGCCTGCTTAAAAAAATTTATCTGGGATAAAAACTGAAATGAGTCCTCTGTATTACGTGACTGTGACTTTGTACTACTTTATTGTATTATGAACTAATATCTTTAATAAATGTTATTCGAAATTCGAATAGGCACCTAATCAAAATTGTCCAAAGTAAACCTAATAAAACGTCATATTGTAAATGCAAAAGTTTTGGTGAATCTATATGCCCTGGTAAATGTTTTGAAAAATGGCACAAGGATCTTCATTAAATTTTCACATTAGGTTAAAATACTAAGTTTTTTTTAGTGTGTAAAATGCATTTTTTTTTCTTATAAAATTAATAAAATCTTTTTAAAAATAGTTGCATGTATAGTAAAGAATTCATTATTAATAAGGGTTCAATTTAAAGGCAATATAATTAGTAAAAAAAGCAATTACAAAATTTATTAAAAAATTAATTAATAGTCTTTTTACATATTATGTAGATACTCGATTAAGTATTTAGCGATATCGATAAATATCGCCGATAATAAAAT
Organism: Rhopalosiphum maidis; assembly: GCF_003676215.2. Taxonomy (NCBI): domain Eukaryota; kingdom Metazoa; phylum Arthropoda; class Insecta; order Hemiptera; family Aphididae; genus Rhopalosiphum; species Rhopalosiphum maidis. Next base: position 71,105,553 of record NC_040879.1, read on the forward strand.
CCATTAAAAATAATTGACAAACGACAGTGCACCGTATTCAAAGAATCTTATCGATTTGTACCGTTAACATGTATGTGGTGTACAAAACTATCAAAACAATTGAAAATTTAACACAAAAAAATGCATTTATAAGTAAAAAAAGTTCATCTATCGTTTTAAATATAAAATAACACATATTTTTATACAAAAATTATTTTTCTATTATTATTATTATTATTAAAAAAGACTTCAAATCCGAACCTTAATTATTAATAACAATACAAATATATTCAGATAAGCAGAGTTCGAGACTAAAAACACAATAATAAGCGCTAAAATATGCACTTGAAAACCCTAGAATATGCATAAAAAATTAAAAATTTGCATTAATAATAGCACTTTTCAACAAAATCTATGAAATATGCAAAAGTAGATATGCACATTTAAATTTTAGATTTGGTATCACAGCATTAAGAAATGCATTTATTTCGCACTCTGCTAAATTTTACAATAAATAAAAAAAAATATGCAAATGCTATAAGTACCAAACCTTGCTAATAAGTAATAAAATTGGTTTTGCTATAATTTCAGTTAGTTAAAAAAATGGTTATTTTTTGCTAGATTTTCATTTAACGTGGTAGATTACTGAAACTGTTGAACGGATTTTGTTATTTGGGGTCTTGTTAGATTCACAGTGGCTAAGACAAGTGCTGTGAAGATTTTCAGAACCTTAACTTCAATCATTAACTCACTACAAAGCTATAAACCAGAAAAACATAAAAAAACGCCCAATAAAATGTGTTTTAATTTTTTTTAAGCTCTGTTGTGAATCAACTATAAAAGATAAAGTTCTCAAAATTCGCTCTCCGGTTTCAGAGATCTATCTCACTTAATGAAAATGAAAATAAAATACATTATACATCCATATTGCATACAATTAATACATTTCTAAAAATTTTAAATCAAGAAAGTTTACATGCCGATCTCTGACTTGGCAAGCGTTTTTTTAGTATAATATCGACTATTATAAGTACTTACCTTATAATAGTGAAACCAATTTAATAAACGATTAAATTGTTAATATGGCAGTATGAATAGTATGATACATACCTATTTTCGATAAATATATTAGTATATAAATCGATTTTATAAAAAATGTATCAGCTATCTGGTTACCTATACTTTTAACCATAATTATTTTATTTTATTTATCGCTCTAAGTTGAAATTTGAGAACCACTAATTGTATTATTTGGAATTACGCATTCAAGGTTTTATTAATATCTACAAGTATTGAAGTATAGATACCAGTTCGCCCTCTTTATCATATTTAAATTAAATATAGGTACCAAGATACCTACCTACCTACCTATACCTTTTTGCGATAAATAATATTACAGTTAGATTGCAACGTGCGCGTATTATTTAATCATTATACCTAAGTATATGGCTATATTAATTATAAAATAGAAATACTATGATAAATTAATTAAGATGTTATGTAGGTTAATATTTAAATCACATTCTATTAGTAAATAATCATTTCAGCAGTAATTAACTAAGTTCTAGCCATGTACGTATTGGTAGTGGGTAGGTACTATTTATATGAGAACAATAAAAACTATGTTACGGTTCACATGTTTAAGATACCTACCTACCTTTCTAAGTTTATATTTATTTTATGCTTTGATTGTAGATAGGTGCATAATAACAATAGGTACTTACTTATTAGTTATTACTCTTATACAATATAATTAATATTAACTACGACAATAAGTACTTTATCTTATGGAGGTGAAACTTTAAAATACGATTTATATCAAATATGTATTTAATAAACGTACCGACAGTACCTACTTATTAAGCAATCGAGTATTTTAGAATTTAAAATCCAGATTCTTGAATAGTATTATTAAATATTTTATTATTTATGAATGTGGGTAATTTTAAATTTTATATTTATTATTTTCATCTATAATGTACTTACTTAACGTCACCATAATTATTGTTTTATACTTTTATTCAAAGCGGGGCACTTGTAAATTTTAATAGGAAAATCAATACTAGAAATATAGTAAAACACATTTAATATATTAATATATAGAAAACAGTTCTATTTTTTCTTATACTGTAAGCCTGCAACCTTAGAAAATGAACTTATTCGTGAGATTGTACAAAGACGGAAAAATTACTAACAGACCAAGAATCAAGAAAACTATTTTTTTTTTACACAGAATTGAATATTTGTGTAAATATGTACTTGGTCAATTTGTTTTATTTACGTATGAATTAAACTAGACATTAATGATCAACATTTTCAAGTACAATCTAATCTATATAATTTGTCATTGGGTACCTAGGTATCTACATTATTAAAAAAAACGAATTCACTAATTTAACCAATGTTCCCATTTCAAACATTTACCCTACATGCATTTCAAACATATTGTATTCCCTTAAAACAGCGGACACTGTCACCGAAATGTTTGTCCGCTATTCGGAGGTTTCACTGTATATTTTTTCGAATTAAAAATGATAATTGATACCAAACCCATAAACATAACCGTGTATTATTCTGTGTTTTATAGTGATAACGCTAACAACAATAATATTATGATAACAATTTTCGTTTAGAAAATGCTACAAGCACGTGACAATACAATTTGATAGTAAAATATTTGAATATCATTCATTATTTTATACTTTTAATGATCTGTAATCTATAGACTGTAGACTATAGTTTCGAATTTTCTATATTTAATTTGAAGAGTACATTATTTTGAATAGTAATTTAATCAAATAATAATTTCGTTTGACATCATATTATTTTTCGTGTCAATCCACAGTTGTCCATTAATCGTAAGTACTCGGAAATAAGAATATTTAGTTTTAATTTTTTTTTTTTGTTCATTAAATATTAATTGTTGAATACATTTAATTTTGAACGAAAAAATAATAATTTGTTTTAGTTATTAGTATCTTATCAAGTACGCGTTTTAATTTTACAGATATATCATGGATAATGAGTACAAAGTTGGAGCATTGTGCGATTTGATAGCATCAAATGGAAATAAAAAGAAAACTAAAAAAGGTAGGACCTTATATATGTGTATATTATTTAAAGTAATGAATATTAATAAGGCTCGGAAGTTGATGCATTTTGCATTTTATTTTGGAACTTTTTGGACGATGCTTTCCTGGCCACAATGAAAACATATTAGCATAAGAATCTGAATAACTAATTTTAATTTTGCATTTTTTGGTGTTTACAACTTTCTAAGTCATTTTTAGTCATTTTTACTGATTTCACATTAGTTTACTTCTTATTGTTTCTTGTCAACCATTATGCATTTATGCCAATAACTTACTTAAAACTTTAAAATTACCACGAACCAAGATTAGTACCTACATTCGATTTTACCATACCAATTGCAATCGCCGTTGTCGTGTTTAGTGCATATTATTGTACCTAAATTTTATTATTTTTTTGTAGTATTTTCGAAATACCTAAAATTAAAACGTCGGTTAGTGCTTGTCTACGTCAACTATATTTTGTAATATTTTATTTAATTTTTAAGAACATATTATTTATATTTCATATTTGCATTTTTTTTTAGGTCATTTTTTAATGTTTTTAAGGTCATCAACTTCCGAGCCCTAAATATTAATTTTCAATTATATTATGGTCTACTTGTCTCATATACTGCATACTGCCTACCAGAATTATATTACCTACAGTAAATTATAAGTCTAATATGACAAAGATCATTATTTGTTTTTATCAATAAAATGATAAATTGACGTAAAAACATAAATTTACTAAGCATAGATTTCTTAAAAAATTAGCACTTTTTAAACACTTATGGCATAAATACATGAAAGACATAAAATATTTTGGATTACCAATTGCAAGAAGAATAATGAAGTCAGTTAATGTATTATTCCTAGTCGTTTACTTTATAATTTATAATTATAAACATTATAAATTATTTTTATTATTTATAATTCAATTACTAACTATTTGTTAAATTTACAAATATAACATAAAAGAATTTAACTGGGTCTATATAATTAAAGATACATTGGTGATAACATATCTGAGAGATAGACAAGCATAAAATAAACATGGCAAAATTAATAAGTAAATAATTATGAATATTCTTCCTATTATCACCTAATTGTTTTATGGTTGAATAAATTTATAATTAATTTATAGGTAGTGTATATTATAATATGAAATAAATTTTAGTTAGTATCATACAAGAGGAGTACCATACTATGTTATAAGTACATAAGATCATTAATTAATTAATTTAAATATATTCTATAAAGTATCAAGGTGCAAATTTTAATTTATAATATTTAATATCAATACAATCCTTTAAAGATTATATTATAACTTTAATTTATGTATAATTATATTATATGCTTTAGATAAAAAGGCGAAAGAGAATATTGAATGTCAACTCCAATCAGATACAAATTTGAATGATTTATCTAAAAATGAAAATGCAGAAAAATCCAAGAAGAGAAAATCCAAGAATTCAAATGAACAATCAATAAAAAAAATTAAAAAAAATATTAAAATTTCTTTAGTTTCTCCACAAATTGAAACTGTTGATATAAAACCAGAAAAAAATTTAGAAACCAATAAAACAAATCAAATTAATGAAGACACAAATTCAGGAGTTATTGCATCTACAAATTTTGAAAAAAAAATAAAAAAAAACAAAAATAAAAAATTGAAAGATAATTCAAATAAACTTAATTATAAAAAAAAGAAAATTGATAATAGTTCTGTAGTTTCTCCACAAATTAGAGTTGTTAATATTAAACCAGAAAAAATTGCAGAAACCAATAAAACAAATCAAATCAATGAAGAAACAAATTCAGAAGTTAATGAATCCAAAAGTTTTGAAAAAACAATTAAAAAAAAAAAAGACAAAAAATCGAAAGACAATTCAACTAAGCCTAATGATAAAACTAAGAAAATTGATAAAAAATTCTCTACGACTAACTCATTGTAAGTATTTTATAATTAAAAATTATAGTATAATGTTTATAATAATATATGTTTGTAATAATTCTGTTAATAGAGATATAAAATCTTCTGAGGATTATACTGAAAAAGAGTCGAGAACTGTGTTTGTTGGAAATGTTCCAGTTAATGTTAAAATGACTGCTGTAAAAAATTTATTTAAGCAGTTTGGAGAAGTAGAAACTACTAGATTAAGAAGTGTAGCTGTCAAAAATCTTGATATACCTAAACGTGTATCTATAATGAAAGGAGATTTTCATCCGCAGAGAGATACTGCTAATGTATATGTACGTTTCAAAACTATCGAACAGGCACAAAAAGCATTGGTTTTAAATGCCACACAGTTTGAAGGACATACAATAAGAGTAGACATGGCTTTAAATACAGGTCATAAGCAAAATATGAAAAAAGGAATATTTATTGGAAATCTACCTTATAGTGAGTGTTATTAAATTAAAATTTTTAATTATTTTTTTCTACAAAATAAATTTTCAACATTGATAATCGATATCCAGAGGTGGAACTACATATGAGTAAAGACTATTACTATTTAAATATTAAAAAAAATTAAGTTACCAAATTTTAGTTTTTATAGGAATATAAGATACAGTACATTATTGTAACAGTTAAAGTAGTTAAGGTATTTAATATTGAAATTATATAATATAGTATTAGTATATGTGTATAATTGTGTATTATTATATTGACACGGTTGTCACATAATCAAAAACAAGATTAGGTCTTAGTGAAGTAAATGATTTAATTAGTTGTATTTTATGACTGAATTATTAAAATTGTTGTTTGTTTCTGACCGTGGGTAATCTTGTTACAGGGTTTTTGATATAAGTAAATTACTGATAATTGAAAATAATAATTTAATCCTGAGTTTCCTGATTTGATAATGGTATTTTATTTGTTCATTAATCACTTACATTACTAGTTACTGTAGCAAATGCAGAACTTAAGTTAATTAAAAATTAAATTTATTATTATTGTTGTTTACTTAAGATTGGACCAGAAAAAAATTATTTTTATTGTAATTATAATATTATTGTTTAATATATAATTCAAGAAAATATTAATTTACCATGCATAATTATTTTGTATACAAATTAAAAGCCCAATATTTTGTAAATTGGGTTACAGATATAATAAGGCCTCAATAAACATTAATAAAACTCGCCTGAGACGATTTAGTCCTAGGTAGTCCTTACCCTAGACATTTACTATAATCACATAATATGACACTTATCTGATTAAGACAAATACTCTTATGAGATAGTCTCTTGAAGAGCGTATTAAGCAAGTTTTACTGTAATTCTGCCACTGTTGATACATACAGGTTTTGAAGTTTATAATTGCTTGAACCAATAATTATAAATAAAAATACATCAATATAATTTATAAAATTTTAAATATTTTAATAAGCGTTTTAAAAATGTATTGACAAAATGGTAATTGTTGTTGAGCAATATTGTTATTGTATAATATATTTAGATGTAAAAATATTTACTTTTTCGCAGGTATTCAGGAAGATGAAATATGGGACTATTTTAAAGATTGTGGATCAATATCAGCTGTGCGTATTGTCCGTGATAATGCAACAGGTGTGAGCAAAGGTTTTGGATATGTAGATTTTGAAGTGAGTATACATTTTTTTAGTTTGTTATAGTTTTTTTAGAACTAAAATATGTATTATGTTTAATTATCTAAATTTTATTATTTCAATTTAAAAATAAACTACATATCCCTGTAAATTTGAAAATTGGTACTATTATACAAAAAGTTATTTTTAATTAAAAAACAAGCAAATTTAACTTTGTAATATTTAACTTATGTGTTTTTATTACAGAGTAAAGAATCTGTTGAATTAGCTATGCAAATCCAAGGGAAAAAGGTTCAAAATAGAGAAATTCGCATTAAAAGGATTGAAACAAAAAAAAATACAAACAAGGTGTTTGACAAAAAATCATCACTATTTAAAAGAACCAAACCTATTGTTAGTAGAAGTAGTCAAAACTTCCAAGGAGAAATAACGAAACCAAAAACACAAAAAAAGGTAAGAATTTATTTATGAAATTCAAATTATAAAATTATGCTTATTAAGTATACACAGTCAAACTTGCTTAAGTTGAAGGGACAGGAAAAAAAATTTGAGTTATCCAAATAACATTACAAAATACAAAGGTATTTTTTTAAAACAGTACAATATATTAATTCCTATATACCGTATTATTATAATATGTATAAAAAATATTTACTATTCATGTATTATTTATAATTTTAAAAAGGTATGTATAAATTATTTAAAAAAGGTATTTATTTTTGTTTGAGTATCGCTGTTGCTCGCAGCATTTGCAGTGAATCGTTCTACTTTATTTAAAGCTTCGAAAAATTTATCACTGTTTTTAATAAATCGCCTCAATTCATTATAATACATCCGTGCTTGTGGAATCATGGTAATGAGGGTTTAATTCATTCTTGTTCCTCTTCTTCATCCAATGATTGAGTACATCTTACAGATGATAAAAAAATACCACTTATCAGTAACAATAACATTAATGACCTTATTTTCTATAGTAAATATACATAGGTTATAACCCATATGCATTTTATTCTTTGTTTATTCATACTTTACTCTATTCAAAATAATAGTATATAAATTTGGTGCACAGACAACTACATTTTGTATGTTTTTAGACCTCTACTGATAATTGCTGGTTGATAGTAGTGAGGATATATGCCCATTCGCCCCATTAATAACATTTTTATGTCCACCTTCTGGTGTTTTCTTATTTTAAATAGAGTATAAGTAGAAACATAATTTTCAATTGTTCATAATCATTAAGTATATAAAGTGATTCTTACTTTATGGTAATAGTATACCACTACTCCTCACCATTTTTTTTGTGTCTATAATTACCTTTACCATTAAGTATATTCAACATAATAGTTCTTTTTGATTCTGTCCATCTATCGCTATCTTCTACAGGGCGTAATTCTTTGCTCTCAGGTACCTATTTGGTGACGTCTTCAATTACATGTTCTCAACCCCACCATACATGTTTTGCCAACATATCTTTCTGCTTTCCTTTGTTTGCCACTATGTCTAAGTTGTTCTACATATTTATGATTAAAGTTGCATTTTAAGAATATACAATGTTAAATAATTATGTTTCATTAATTACATTTTTTTCTGTTTATTTTAGAAACAAAAGCCAACAAAAACTGATTTAATGAGAAAGAAGATTGCTAAAAAATTAAATGCTTAATCTAATTTGTATTGACTAATAAAATTAAAAATTTGCAAAAGAATACCTATTTAATTTTAATTAAAAATTATCAACTAGTTGAATTGGTAATAAATTTGTCAATTTAAATAATATTTAATCCTCTAACTTGAGGTTACAGTTGCAATGTAGCAGAAACACATTGCATTTATTCTGGTATGAGTTGACAAGGCACCCACTTACAAGACAAGCTTCGTGTGGCCAAATTAAAAACTACATTACTTACTGAAATGTTGAACCATGGGCGTGCTGTCTAACTGTAATTTGTTATTTTTCACTAATGATAGCAGCAGCTGTAGTCTTTACAAACTTAATGCGAGATGTTGAAGATCTCTACCTAAGCTGGTCCATGCTATCCTTGAATACTTAATATCACTTGTTAAAAGTTACCTAGTTCGTAGCATATTCACCATAAACTATAGTTAATAATTCATAAGTCTTTTCAGTCGTTCCCAAATTTTACGCTACAATGTTACTGTAATTTTTTACTCATGTTGAAAATGATAAGTGAATATGTAACACACATGACGCGGAATTACTACATGATAGACTTGAAAATAAGTATGTAAATTGTTAAAAGCATGAGCTACACAAAGAGTTATCAACTTTTTTTGGTTCACAACTATATGATTTTGAAAACTGTTTAAATTATTCCCATACAATAACAATTCTACATTATTTATTGCAGATAGGGGCTCCCACGATAATAACAAGTAATGTATAGCTTGAAAACCTCAGAGCTACATGATTATTTGCAAATTTACCACATTTTATTACAAAAATTCCATCAGAACCGCTATTATCATTACTTTTTTAAACAGCCCTCGTGGTATTGATTTTTCCATTATTATTTTAATACATTCAAATGTAGTAAATATATGTCATTCAGAAAAATGTTTTCAAAAACATTAATAGATTTTAAAATAATCTTTGTTATTTAAATAAAAGAATCACCTAGTATATTTCAAGAATGATTTCATAATTTGGTTTTATATCATAAGTAGTATGATTGAAATGCATCAACAATTTCCAAATATAGTAAATAAACTTAATAAAAAAGTTCACAATTATCTAAATAATTTAAATGGTTTCAGTCATAAATGTTGAATATGCGTAAAATACTTAAATCATACATACAAAAATATATAAATTTTAATTTTTTAGGTATGTTTTATTATACTAGGTACCTATATTCTACTAATTTATTTTTACTTCTAAATAAAAGGCATTAACCTAATAAATAATAATCATTGCTATTGAAATTGTATTCAAAGATTAGGTATTAAACAATTTTGTTACAGTTTATAAAATATGTATAATGGTACAACAATTACTTTATATTTCAGTACAATTTATTTTTTTAATTAATAATAATTTTATATGTATTTCTTCATAATTTCTTAAAATTTGTTCTTATTATGGTTAATCTTCCCTTAAATGTATCTTGAATTGCACGCAAACATCTATTATTAGTACAAGAAGGAAAAATGCAATTCTTCATGGGTTCACGGTTTCTATAATCAGTTTTATCTAATATAAGCTTCTTGTATAAACTTCTGGTCATTATAGCTTGATTGTTGGACTGTATCTGTCATTAAGAATAACAAAGTTATATATCACATAGGTTTAATTATTTATTTTAATAATACAACCTCATTGTTTATTGCTAATAAATCAGTTTCTCCTTGACCATTCGATATAGACGCAATAGACTGAAGATAATTTTGATTATCTAACATTTCTTGTGGTGATAAATGAGCAAATTTCAAATGAATATCGTCTGGACATGGTAGATATAAATATGGTCTATTACGTTCATTGATCTTACTGATTGTGTAAAATAAATCAAATCACCAATATGTAATTTAAAAATATTAATAATAATTAATAATCAACAATATACTATTTTAAGTATTCACAATTAATTTCATACCTGAAATATGTAAAACATTGTTCACACATTGCATCTTGGGTTTGATGAAAGCTAATATAAGAAAATCCACAAAATGGGCATAGTGGTTGTGGATCCTTGAAATACATGAAAATAAAAATGCACTTATGTTTAGATGAAAACATATCATTATATATCAATAATACAATTAATATTAATTATGAGGGTGTTACAGTAAAATGTACTGTTTCGTGACGTCATATTTAGGCAAAACTTGTGTTTGTATTTAATACATGTTCATATTTTTATAAGCAATTACATGCAGTAAATGGTTTTTCATCAATCATAAATCTAAATAAATAAAATTATAAATTTTGGATATTACAAATACACTCAAATGTTTTAATTTTATTTTATAATTTTATGTACAGTTATTATATAAAAATTTGTTCCAAAACACAAAAATTGAAAATATTTTTAAAAATATGTACCCATAACAAACGTTGATGTAGAGTGAAATTCTTTAATGAAATATTTAATCTACAATTGTACAGCAGTTTTCAATAAAAGTTTAACTATAAAGCTCAATATTAAAATATGTACTTGATTAATTTATTTCATGTATATTATTTTACTAAAAAATGTAAAGCATTGCAAGATAATTTGAATATTTATTATTTCAATTTGATAATATAAGTTATTTTTATTTGAGAAACTAACATAAGTAGTAAAAAAAATGATAAATTCGGAAAGGAATGTGTATTGTGTTCAAAGATTTAGAAAAGACATTTAAAAAATTACAATGTAAAGGTACTTTCTAGATATAAAACAATAATCACAGAGATGAAAGAATAATATAATATTTATCAGCTATAATAACACCAGTGCATGAACAGTTACTACTTATTTAATAAATCAATACTGAGCTAATGATCCTTTAAACATAAATTATGGTCCATGGTCGATTTATTAAATAATTTTTTTCATGCAACTAAGTATAAAAGAGTACTAGAAAAATAAACAGCTATAAATGGAAAAGACTTATTTCCACTTATAAATTAGGTTTTCCACTCTCATCAATATTATTGAATATCTATATTGAATAACTTATAAAGTAGATCAATAAAATACTCTTTAGAAACAAAATACACTTGTTGTCAGTCATTTGTTAAATGTGAATGAGTAATTTTAATTTTGTTTATTATTAAATTATCTATTCTATAACAGTGACTTTATCAATTTAAATTCCTCAATTTTCTCTTACCATCCAACCTTAAATCCTACATCATATCATGCCAATTTATTGAGATTCATTGTTGTCTTCAACTTTACCTATGTCTCTTCTAAACAAACCGATTTCTCCTGTCAAAATTGTGTAAGAAATTAACAAGATTCAGCTAAAAAAAGCAACTAGACTTGACCAGATGACAAACAAATAAAAATATTTATTTAAAAATAAATTCTGTTCCTCAATTATATCTATAGTTCTATGATCCTTTTTTCTTATTTCCCTTCTAAATGAAGGCATTCAGTTATTCAGCTTTTATTATTATGATCACTAAATCGGCATAATATATAACCAAAATCAAAACGTGAATTCCATCTGAATTGTTTCATTAAATGTCAAATCCATATAGTCATAGATACAATTTCATTGTTTATCTAAACTAAAAAAATTTGATCACAATAAATTTCTCTACATAATATTATATCTTAGGCTTTTAATCGCAACAAGCTTCTATTTTAAATACTTATCTCACTAACTGGTATTATTCAGTACTTCAGAATGTCAAAAACAAAAAATAAATAAATAAATATTAAAAATGAAATTATTTAGTATAGTTACCTATCATCTATATTCTCTATAATATCTACAATGCAGATATACCTACATTAGATTAAACTCTCCTCGTCACATTTGTTGATGAAATTGCAATATTTGCTTAATAATAAGGCAGATTTTTGTCATACAATTTAAAATTAAAAATAAATAAAACTGTAGGTTAGGTTAAAAATTTAAAAACTTTTTAAAAAGATTTAATTAAAGTCTTGAGTCTTGGAAAAACTGGAAAATTAAGATGAATGACAAAAAATCCTCTCGAATGAACTTTTTCCAGAAGAGAAAGAAATAATCTCTATTCAAATGTAACAATAAATTTCACTATAACCATCAATTAAACTCCTACGTATCGTTTTGAATAAAAGGTTATAATGTTTAAATCACACTAAAAACACTAAACAACTAACTCTTATCTTCATTTAATTCATCTATACTGAAGTCCAATATGACTCTTAAAAAATGTACTTATATAAAATAATAATACATAAATAATAAATAAACACTAACATATAAATAGCCTAAAATTTCCCATCGAGTGCCACATTATATATATCCTATTAAATGTTAAAATAATAATAATAATAAAGATAAACAATTTAAATTTTAAATAGTCTTACAACTGTATAATTGTATACATTTAATTTAAATTTATTAAATTGAAAATAATATTCTACTATTATATATACTAAACAAATAAACTATGAATATCTTATACTTATATTTATAGTATAGAATCTAATTTAACTAATCACTTATAACAATTATTGAATTATATTGTATGATAATTTTGAATTAATAATTAATCTTATATTTACCTTATTATTGAGCGTAGACATAGCTGAACTGGATTGTTCATTGACAAATCTATTTTCACAAAATGGTTCGGTTAGGTTATTCAATTTATGAACTTCAATAACATACCAAGCAATTTTCTTTTTTTTTCGTAGATAATAATAACCAATTATAGTTTTCAACGATTTATCAGGTAGCTAAAAAATTAATTTAAAAAAATGTGAGAATTAAATAAATAACTTTAATTATATTTAAATTACTATTTTTTTAATTTCTAAAAAGTTTTTTCCAAATTGTTGGAAGGCGACCTCAAAATTATTTTTGTCAATTATCGACCAATTTAGAACTTGTGAAAATACTGGTAAATCTTGAATAGATTTATCGAAGTTGTAATTATTCCATAAGAGCAAACCCAAAGATTGTTCAATATCATAGCCATGTTTTTTTTTTGCAAAATATATGTAGTCATTTACTGTAAGAAATAAATTACAAATATATTTTCTTAAAATAAAAAAAAAAAAGAATTAATATTACATTCAACATCTACAATGTTTTTGGTTGGTAACCATACTAATAATGATTTTCGTCGCTGGTTACACTTGTTTTCTGTAAATAATAAAATAACAATAACGATATGGTATGTATAAAATAACAATATATTCATGGCAGTATGTACTTGTGTGTGACAACAGCTCCGGAATATCAGCCTGATAATCAGACCCCACTCTAATTGTTTTCTTTACTAAAAAAATAAATAATTTCAATTAGATATTTTTAATTATACTAGAAAACAATTTACATATATGAGTACAAATCCATGAAATAGGAGACTTAACATTATCATGTCAACTTAATATTAAAAACAAAAAACACGATAGCACGACAATAACACATTATATAGATTAAGACAAATATATTATCAAAATTTGACTACAAATGTAAAAATATTATTTACATTTTATATTCAATAACTTTTAATAATTTATCAAATAAATAAATGGAAAACAATATTCATTAGTTCTAAAGTAAACATATTAACTTTTTAATATGTTTTCAAAATATATAAAATGTTTAATTTTAATACCTAAGGCTAGGACAATTAATACAAAAATTCTCTTCTTAAGTTGATATTACAGGAATTAAAAAAAAAAGTTTATCATAAAGTCACATGTTTCATAATAAACAAAATTATGAGTGGAACTGTCCACATACAAGTGACAATTGATTCCTATCTTAAGACCCAACGAATAACAAATATTAATTCACAATTGGTCTAGAGTTCTAGACTCAGAAAACTTATCTTCTCAAATAGTAGCTACATACTTGACTGACTTATATAATACTATATTGATACATTATTTAAATGATAATATATGCAAAGCTTGCATAAAGTCGGATACAATATTTCCTACACAAATAGAGAAACTTTAATTGTGATGGACATATGGCTACAAAGTCCATCTTATTTTCAAGAAGTATAGATGGGCACTCCTAATTTTTTCCTCATACAAACACTGCAAATAGGTATACAAAGCTTACTATTTCTTTCGATAAAATCATTGATACCTAAAATTTTGGGTTTGGAATTTGTATAGCACCGTTGCTTGTCTATTTTCAAAACTTTTGAATTTTTGTTAACCATTCTTCCTGATCCTGAATAACACTAATGTATATAACAGAGTGTGAGCACAAAGTTAAATTAAAAATTCTAACTATGCAGGTAATAAACAAAACATGAGTAAAATCATACATTAGTAATAGAAATCAAAAATCATGAATAATAATTAAAAGCAAAACACCGATTGTCAACTGAAATACTAGATAGACTTCTCACTCACAAGAGACAAGTCTACACTCTTATATATCTATATAAGTTACTTAATGGTCATTGGTCAAGCACTCATACTATTTTTATTATCAATGTCATCATGACTAAGTGTACAAATACACATGTATAAAAGTATATCACAAACTATAACTTATATACACAGATAGTATAGAAGTCTGTGCTTATATATTAGTCGACTTATATTTCATAGTGAGTATATTACGATTTAAGATTTTAAGATATACCTATTATACCTATAAAAATAAGGACTTGCTATCATTTTATTCTAGCAGTGCTCCGTGTGGACAAATTTGTGTCGTGACTCGCCCGACTATTAACACATGATTACAAGCAACTGGTGTATTTGATAAATAATAGGGAAATTCAATGTTTGAAAGTAGGTAAAAATTTAGTTGCGAATGAACGCATCGATGATGTATTATAAAATATTTTAATGAAATTTGGAAAATATGGCACATTTTCACAAAGCAACAGGTACCTAGATTTTTGAAATTGTTTGTTTACTATCTCTATACATTGTCCAATAGTCACTTCGAATAACAATTAACAAAACGCAAACAATCAACAGTCACAGGGCGCAAATACGACGCCGAACCATAGACAATAATATCGCTAGACGTGTGATATGCATCACTGGTCGTTACGGCCACATTAATTCGGCAAGCGAGGAAAAATAATATGTCATATATCCTTTGTTTTTATGCATTACTAGCTTTGAATAATAACAATTATAATTATATTATGATAATAGTATAATACTAATCAATGATGCTGCAGTAGGAACTGTAGGGTCTCGTTATTCCGAACACATGCTAATCCGAAACGCAGTAAGTGAGTTGATACCCGAAACCTACCTTATATATTAGTTGATTCCCGGGTCATTAATAGGTATGTGCGAGGTGATTCCCTATTGTTGTGTATCAATAGACTGATCTGTTAGAAGTGCAGTCGGATACATAGATTAAATGCAGGAATAATGGAACTAGAAATTCCATGAAAAACTGAGAAGAGCAAATTTTTTCAGAGAAGAGGTGGCACAGTATACTGGTAATCTCATTATCGGATATCAGTTTTTAAAAACGGTGTTTTAAATTTTTACCTTACTACTAAATTTTTTTAGTAAGTAATAAATTATAATAATATAATACAATAAATAAAAATTAAATGCATTTCAAAGTATGAAAAAACTAAAAAGAACAACATTTTTGAGAAACTTGTTAGCCAACCTCTTCGTGATGTATCTTGGGTTACACTAATATAGGCTAAATAATATAGGAATATTTGACTAAATATTGAATAAATTTATTATGATCCGGGAATCAGTGTAGGTAAACAGATACCCGGGAATCAACTCGTACACAGCCATCCGAAAGACGGGCGCAGCACGTTTTGGTACATAGCATGATTTTTACCTATAAATGTAGAACACATTCGTGTATAGTTAGGTACATACGCTAATCGCCAATCTCAAAAAAATAAAAATGATTATCTGTCTATAAGAGATGGTCTGTGAAAGAAAGTGTTTCATATTTAAATGTTTAATCGGAAATATATTTATAAGATTGTTTTATTCGTTGTAATTATTATGGACGTCAACACTAAGTAAACAGCGATGTCACTTTTAAAGCGAAAAGCAACTACTGATCTTAATGTGAAATTGTGAAGCCAAATAAATGTATACGCCAAGAACTATATAACTACCCAGTTAAAGTATTAAAGTCATTCCAACGTTAGATTATTCAGGAAAAGTATGTATAATGCTAGACGAAACATATTTTTAAAATACCAAAATCTATATTCAAAGCAAAATCTATGATTTTAATAAAAAAAATTTTGTTTCGTGGATTTAGAAAATAATGTATCATAGTAACATCATATGTACACTATGTACCTAAACGTGTTATTTTTCTAGAGATGTAGTATACCCAAACGTGTTTCGAACCGAAAGACGTAGTTATCCGAACGGGCTTGAGAATTATCGCGTCGCTTTATTAATACATACATGTATTGGCGCAAATAAGTATAAAATATTAAGGGGCTGTAGCCCTACAAATAAGTACCTAATTTAATTCACTTACTTTCATAGTTTCCAAAAAACTTGGAGGATCGTCTAGGTTACTTTTATTTTCAATAGTAACAACTGTACAATACGAGTATGACTGAATAATTTTTTTTGGTATATTAAAAATACTAAATAAGTTTTTTTCGTTCATTTTTAATCGCCAAAACAAAACACTTGAATAATAGGTACTGGAATAGTGCACTACACAACAGTATCTACTCTGTAATCCAACTCCAACTGACTAATTATTAACTGATTGATTAATCGTTATCGTCGCTATACACCTGCACACAAACATAGTTCGCGGAGAATCCCAAAACCCCGATCATCGATCATACATTTATTATTTATAGTAGGAAATACAAATACTCGGAGTTGGAATATTGGACGGTGACCGCTAAGGTCATTGCCGCATGCCCTCATAAAATGTATTGCTAAAAACATTATTATTAAATTATAGTTTGAAAAATAAACTTTAATATTTATACAATTTTAAAATAATTCTGTTTTGCTATCAGCGATAAGCATCAGCGCTCTGTATGAGGTGGCGTTGTTATTAGCACAGGCATAAACTTGGGGAGGGGAGGCTATTGCCCCACCCCCTAGAATAAGTTAGAAGTAAGTAATATAATCATTATCAATAATATATTGATATGTGACTATATATTTCCCTCCTAATAAATTTCCAAGTTCCGCTCATGGTTTTTAGTTATTACGAGTATAAACAATAACAATTATAATTTATAAATAAATCCCTATACAGGCTATTCGCTCGTATACAATTTGTTTGAACGAAATATAAAATAGTTTATCGCAGAGGTTCTCAAACTTTTCAGGCCAAGCCCGAAAGGCTAAGCTCTTTTGTTCAACCCCAGACCAGAGCCCCCCCTCTCATAAAAATAATCTTAATAGTCATGTTTAGAGTAACAAGAAATTAAAAAACGAACAACAAAAATAGGCTAATATTGATATTAATATTACAAATTTATTTAATTAATCGACCAATTTTAATGTGATGGGTGGGCTTGTTTTATTATTACGGACATTTCACAATTTTTTTTCTGTCCTACCAATGCAATGATGATTTTTAAATTTTCTTGCCCCTCCCCCCTATAAAGTTTTCGCGGCCCCCCGGAGGGTCGCGCCTCACACTTTAAGAACCTCTGGTTTATCGGAATACACGTCTTGATCACTTCATAATACTATTAATTATGATATTATTGATTATTAAGTTACTTAAAATCACACGAGCAGATAAGCTATAAACTTATTTATGCGTTATATATTATTAAAAACTATATTTTAATTCCTAAAATATTATCGGGCCATTTAATCTATCATTATAATGGTCTATCGGGATTTGTCCCGGTGTCACGCTAAGCCAGTCCGCTCCTGGCACCCACGATTCGTCGGTAATAACTATATTCGCCTTTTTACACGCAAGTGGCAACTGCGTTAGGCTTCAATATAATTGTAATAATAAAATGATTTGTCATTAAATAAATAATTAAGAAAACGATGACAATAAAAATATGTTCATCGGCCGGGCGCTAGCCCCGTCTGACCTGATATTGCGTCGAGCCGTTGATGACAACCGCCGTGCACCCGTGGGCGGGAACGGGAACACAGAGTTCACTGACCTTTATAATGAGTCGGGACGATCAAACCGTTCGAACCACAGGTCGTCGTAGCAACTAGGCGGATTTGGGGAACGACATGTTTCTCCGGTTATACGCACACACGCGAAAACAGATAGGACTGTGTCGGGTCGGTTCACAAACTTCGCAGCGAGTAAAGAGTATCGGTTTGACGACGAATCCGACAATTGACGATCAATTGGCACAATCACGACGAACGCACGATACACCGCGAATGTAACCGCCCGCGCGGTAAAAGGAGGACAAGCCATTTTTTCAGAACGCATTAGTGGCACCCAAAGTATAATAACTGTTTGAAAAAACAGCAACGCGGACGAACAAAAATGCATTGTGCGCACGAACAATATCGCAGAAAAAAGTACGAGTGGGCGGCGTAGTCGACGGATCGACGGTGGTAGACGAAATGCAATAATAACGCAATACATTCGACAAAGAGTTGAGGCAGAGTGTAGACGCGCTCGTCCGTTGTTGATGATTTTTCAAATTATTTCAAATTATTGCACGCGTTGAGGTGGGGAGATTATCGTATCGCTTCTATAGAATATTCGCGTAGGTAGTCGATGGCAATAATTTTATCGGCGGTTGAATAAAACAATAAGATATTAAGATTTCAGTTTTAATTGTACTTACCGATCTGAATTGCGTACATGGTCCACTTTGGAAAACGGAAAAATGGGTGCGCATTCGCCGTATTCTAACTAAAGACAAACGCGAGTTAAAAAGACGGATGACAATGTGGAGTGTACGATATCAGCCACAAAAAACGTGCACCACTGTGCAAATAGTCAACATGATACATTATTTTACAAATAATAATTAAGTAATAAAACAACATAATAATAAATTATAAAAATAAAATTGTTGAAGAAAACGTCTGTAATATCAATACATATAGATTCCATAGCAATAATAGTTACTATTATACCTAGTTGTTTTATTTTTAAGACCCCAACCTGCAGAACCAAATTTATTTTTTAAAAATTCAAAATATAATTTTGTTTCTTTTGTCTAATTCCATAATTCCAAATGTTCCAATAAGTAAGGTAGATAAAAAATTATAAAAATATAATAATATGAGTATCGATTGTAAAAACTTTAATTGTATTTTAAATTTAATACGTAATATTATTTTTGATCGTTTCGCCGATAACGATATTACAACAATAATTATAATAATAGTGTATTTTATATAATTTATATAAAGAGGCATAATCTATATTATGAATCATTATAGGCGGTACTAAGATTACTAAAATTAAATTGAGAGGGGGCAAAATTTTTTTCTTGTTATCCACCACTTTTTGCACCATACATATGTTATAATTACATAAAACATAACTTACCAAAACAAATTGTACGCTGTGTATGTTATTTGTCGGCCAATTGTTTATCCCTATTCCTACGACCTGGTAAACATAATTATACATTTATAAGTTATAACTTATTATAAGCAGTTATTTGGATACACAGTACACACAGATCCCCATACATCGAAAAGGGAATGAAGGCGCCAAGGCGGTCGCCTCTCTTTAGTTATAGATTCGGAGCCACTTGTAGACAGTATAGTAGTAAGTAGTTATTATTAAACGGGATACCTACGTACCTATGTTCATATACAATTTTATAAACTACCCATAGTTCGTAGATACATTAATATAAAAAATTCTTTCTTTTAAATTTAATTATAGGTTCATTTTTCGTTTATTTTATATTATATAAGAAATTAATCCAGTTGCTATTAATTCTAATTATAATGTAATATATAATATATTCAAAATAAACTAAAAAAATGTAGTTATTAATAAAATTAATACAACGTATGTGGAGTTTTATGTAACAACTAGGTAACCTGGGACTGGGGCATGAGTGTCCACTAGGGAGTGAAAGAAAGTGGTATTTATACCTACCATAAATCTATTCAATAATATAACGTAATATTAATTGTATAGTATAACTATTATAACCTAAACAGTTAAATGTTTTATTTCGACTTTAAATAACTAGAAAATAACTAATAATAGCTAATACGCTAGTAGTTTAATTAATAATTTAATTATGTGTTTTTTTTTAAATTAATATTAAGGCTTCAATTATTACTTAGTCTATCTTTTTGAAAAGTTTAAAAACATTAGTGGTCGTTTTGATTAAGGATTTCTTCAAGTAATGAAGGATTGTTGAGGAGAAAAAGTATTAGTTTTTATCTGTTGGTATTTTACAATATTGTATACTTACAATTTTATAGTAAAACAGTGTAACTTCTTGTTTAAAATTGTACTTACATTTTGAACATTTTAAATACCAACAATTATACTAACCCCCCTCTTTCCCGAAAAAGATTTATTTGAACCTTTTATGTACAAACTAAGTTGCAAAGTATGTGTAATATTATGTGCAGCGTTAGTATTTCAAACTATACATAGAATTCTAAAACTAAATTAGTCAAGTATCTTATGAAAATTTAATAAATATAAAACAGCAGAATACTTTAATAATATTACCGTAAAAGTTCAAAATAGGATCATATAAAACCCTAAAACAGCACCTACCTCCTACTTTAACAAGAAATTAAAATATAAAATGTGATTATATATGCTTATATTATATTTGTTTTACAGTCTAGGGAAAACATTTTGTGGTGTCGTAATTATTGATTGCTGTGGATGACCCTCGGCACGTCTCGACACGTTATAATATATACTATATAATGCGGCTCAAGTGGAACGAGGGAAAGATGTATACGGTCTCTATTGTGTATAGTATGTATATATTTGTGTACGTGCTTGACAGAATCACTCTTGTAGGATTGTTTCTGTGGTTGTCGCGATTTGTGATTAAACTGCTTTTCTTTTCAGTATTTTTCTGTACTTACGGGTGTGTAAAAAAGAGTTTTTTGATTATATATTATATACTTAGTTACGTGTTAAATGTAAGTATAACAAAATAATACATTAATTATTGGTTCAATTGGCTGAATTTCCTTGTTTTAATACCAAATAGATTTGAAATTTTCATTCTGAACGGAGTGATAATTTATTGATTCTACTAAGGTGTGTGGTTTTTTTTATATATTTTTTTTATTTTTTGTCTGTCATCACGTTTTTGAGTAGTAATAATGCTTTGGTTTTTGACTTCAGCCCCTTTTTGAAAAGGAAAATTCATTTATCAGTCAATTAATCAGTAGTTTTCAAAAGCGTCAGGAAAAACAAAAGTTCAACAAAAAGTTATTGATATAATTTATAGTAAAATTGTTAGTTTTGCTTTTATCAGGTTGTTATAATATCTATATTGGCTATTTATTATAAATACTACTTGATAGTTTGTAAATGTGTGAGAAAAAATGTAATAGGTTGAGTAAGATTCACCTATCCAACTTCATCTAATTCTAATATATTATTTAAAATATATCTGAAAAACTTGAGTCATTTATTATTTTATTATGTGATTATGAAAAGAAAGGTCCTAAACCAAATAAAAATTATATTGTTTTTGAATGGAGTAAGCATAGAATTCTATGAATCAAACAATTTTTTAAAATGTTTAAATAGACAAGGCAAATAGTTGGTCAGTTAGTGACTTCTAATGTTATAGTATTCAACAAAGAAGAAACTCAAAGAAAGAAATTCGGAAGTACATAATTATATCAAACCATATGACTTATTTATAATTTTATTGAATGACTATTTTAAATTTTATTATGACAAAAATGTATTTAAAATGATTCAAGTTTTATTTTTGAAATAATAATTGTTCATAAAATTTTAATATTGCAAGTGTTTAATTTTTAGTAGTTCTGAATTTTCAAAAAGAAACTCTCACCTAGTATTTAAGTATAAGAATATTTGAATGTTTTAGTTTATTAAGGAAAATATTTTTTAAATATCTATAGTGTACAAAATTAGAATTTACACTAACAATACTAGAAATGAAAAATATA